>NC_059375.1:30450000-30750000 GCF_019703515.2 Myxocyprinus asiaticus | reverse complement strand
AGGGTGTGAGACTTTATTATCATTAATATTTAGACATGATGTGGGAGGACCCGGGTAAGGCTAAATGTACATCAGTGGCGAGCGCCTTTTGATCTCGCTGATAAGCAGATCGATCTGAAAGCAAAGAGGTCAGGATAGATTGCGTGCTCCCATTTTTTCAGCTGAGGGAATTTTTTGACTCTTAACCATCTTCTGCGTTTCTGCGCACAGTCAACATACTATGGTACAACATCTGTGTCACGACCACTGTCATCACCATCATCCTCATCATCACTGTCACTCAAAACCATGGTTATTGTAAGCCATGTAAGGTATCCATGGATATGGCAGTGTGCATCTTATGCTACTCAGCGACAGCGTCTATCAACGAGTCTCCAGTGTAAATGCTTGTAAATGCACACCATTATTGAGAGGCTGTATTGAATACAAGTAACTCAATGACCTGGCGAGTTTTCTATCACCTAAGTCTGGCTGAGGCTTTGTGTGGCTCTTTTGTCTGGGCCGTGTAAGTGGATCTATGGGAGGAGATATCAGAAGCTCAGGGCTGGAGTTGAGGTGGCAGGGCCATTGGTAGCCGTCACCCGATATCCTGATTGCTGGGTGCAAAACGTCCGCTGGACAGGCTCTCGTCTCGCAGCCCCACCCCAGGGGCTGATGTGGGCCTAGACACATGTTCATGTCTGTCTGCCCATCCTTATGTCACGTTCCCACAGGTATGATACCTTAATTAAAGTACTTTGTAGGACAAAGATCGGTGAATGAAGAGAATTTAAAAAGGCATAGAGAATGGACAGAGGGAATATAAGTCCAGAGGAAAGAAAAATAAGAATTAATTATCTGAAGAATATTGTTTGCATTGATCCCACAATGCACTATTCAGTCATATCCAGGTGATATATAAACCTTTAATTCACCAAAAGGAAGCAAGAAAATGGCATCTTCAGCTTCATTTCTACATCCTTTCCCACTGGAGGGTTTGTACATAAAAGCTTAATGAATAGACCTAAACGAAGCGCACGTCGGCTCCTGTTTTATCTCTCTTTGTGGCCCTGTCTTTGAAACTACCTCTGACACTGTCAGATCTGACTCTCTCCAACTGACAGAGAAAGAGAGAAAGGCTGATCTGGCCTATCTTTTTCACTCTTTCCTGAAAAGCTTGTCAGTGCATTGTTTGATCGTAGCCTGGAAATAAGCTATATTTAGGAGTCGAGATTAACCCAGTGCATTAATCACATGTACAAATAGATTACAGTTGAGAAATCTATGTCGTCTTACGTATGGTATACGTCAATATAAAACAACTTTTTAAAGAGAACACTTCATTTCCAAGAATAATGATTTTACCCTTGTGTCTGCATAATTGCAGGTACTGCCATACAGAAAATCCAAAAGAACATTTGTCTCACAATGGAAAACATTTGAAAGTGGTTAATTTTACACATACATCTCATATTAGACACAAACTCTCCTATTGCCAAGCACTTGTTTTTTTTTGTTTTTTTTTTACCAAATTCTCAGCAAAGTAACCAATGTCATGATAAGTTGGCCGGCACCATTGTTAGTATGCGGCCGATGCACAATAAATGGACTGTTATTTAATTCCCTGCTCAGGCAGTCTTAACAAAATCATTGTTGACTGTCTGTATGTAGGCGACGTCTATATGTGTGTGAAAAAGAGCAAGAGGTCACACAAAGGCCTTTCTGTTGTTATGACAGTGTTTTGTCATGGGGTATAAACGTTTTTTTTTTTTTTTTAACCAGCAACTGGTGTTTTGTATATTTCAGTACATTTTCTCATTTTACTTGTATTGTTATGTGACAATTTCCAGTTGTGCTGTGCACGGTCTGTACTTCAATAATTTGTTTCTATAAGGACTGTTGCTTTGGTATTGGCTCTCTCTGGGTGTATAACTTTAGTCTTTAGTATGTGTGTACTGTATCTATGGTAATGGCAGATAAGGAGAAGATGGAAGATGAAGCTCACACTGCCATGGCTCTGTCTGTTTGCTCAAGTTTTAATTGTTGTGGAAGTGAAGACAGGAAAAGGGAGTGTGATTGTTCTCATCCTCTTTGCAGAGGTATTTCAGTAACATTAAAGAAACAGAAGCAGAAAAGTCCAGATTATCACCATGTAAATAATTTTATTTGGCTTCGGTCCCTGCTAATGAATGTCATTTACTTTTAAAAACCAGGATTAATTAAAGTCTGGCGACCTCCTCTTCCTCCCCAAAGGGAATAAGTCTCAATTAGGCAAAGGATGGCTGCTAATATTTTCGTGAAAATCTGAATATGACCGTATGCATACATATGCTTTGCTGACATGGAAAATAACCTTGCAATTAATTATGTCCCTAATTTAATGTAGGGCTCAGAAAATGCTGTTTTGTTGAAACCACAAAGATTCTTAGTACTTTCTCTCTCGCCTTTACTTTTAAAAGGCTTTCTGTTAGAAACTCATGATGGATGGTCTTGTCTTGAGAGCGGGAGGTGTAAAAAAAAAAAAAAAAAGTTGCCGTCTGCTTTTTCAAAATAAAGCCAGAAAAACAAACAAGAGACTCAAATTAGATTTCCAAAAACATAACATTCTCTCTTAATAAATGCCCGCTGTGACCAAGAGCTGAAATAAAAAGACTCGGCCTCTGCTCTGCCTTTTCTCACTGAGCCATGTTCTCTTCCATGGCTGTTTTAACTACAGTCTTTAACTAAACTAGCAATCTGCCACACAGGCAAAAATATGCTGCTCCAACTTCTTGTGTAAGTGTATGTTTTTCTCCCATTTTTTCTTCAAATAAAATTCGCCCTTCTTTTGAATACAAATGCAGTATGCCCTCCCTTAAAACTTTCTTCTAACACTTGCTTGGAGCTTGCTCAATGTTTTGAGTGTGTGTTTATCTCTGTATGGAAAGTCAGGTATTGAGGTACTTAACGTAAATGAAAGATCAGCTGAAGATGAGGCTGATTTTGGCAGATAAGAGTGTGTGTTTGAGGTGTTATACCCCCTCCTGAGCTTACTGAGCTTTGATTGGCTTCCAGTCTGAAAGTGATCACTGACATCAGCACACCTCAGCTCTCTTTGAATGTATTCTCCCTTTGATTGGTCAATTGTGGACTTTGCTGGAATTTGCTCCAATGAGAACATTGAACTATCTGTTAAAGAATAGTGTACACTACACAGCTCAAGCTCATCTCCTTTGATGTTTTGTGTCGGCGACTGGTCTACGACGAGAAGTCTTAGATCTCACAACGTAGTGTGTGCACTCCTGCGACATGCCGAGACTAGTCGCAGATGCTACGACATATTTCAAACCAGCTAGATATCTAGACTTGTCGTCAGTGTGCGCACTGTCCCGAGGGGCTAGAGTCCGACAATAAGCAACAGCAAATGAGAGTGCAAGAGGACAGCAGGGTATTGAGACGCAGGACAAAAAAAATATTATAAAATAAAACATCACCCACATCTCCCTACCCCATCTGTATTATTTTCAGCTGTTTTACATATTTTTTCCCCTTTGCAAATAAGCGCAAATTGCAAAAACAGGCGCAAGCCGTTCTTTCATGTTTTTTTGAAAGGGGAGAGCAAGGTGTTTGGTAGCAGGAGACAAAAAACTATTGGAAAACAAAATAAAACAACCCACATCTTCCTACCCACTTTCTTTCTTTTTTTTTTTCCCTTGGCAAATGGTGCAAATATGCGCAAAACGGGCGTGAGATACTCATCGTGTTTTAGACACGTTATCACGAATAAACTGCATGAGTTTGTGAATGAATTTCATATCGTAATTTTAAGATGAGTTTTGGGCGGGGAGTCGCATGGCAGGGTTGGATGTGTGAGCGGAAAGGTCTGCGCTTTTTGCTAGTTTTTATTACTTTTTATTTCATAAACCGTTGAGATTCTATACACCCTGATCCATAACTGTTCTATGAAGACAATATGTCAAAGAATTCAAAATCCTCGGGCTCTGGAGACATTAAAAGACACTTACCCCACTTACACTTACTTAAGCTGATACCCCAGACAGGGCCACAGACCAGGGACTCTGTTTGGAAGGTGCGGCAGGAGAGATTCAGCATCAGCTGTCGAGCTTGTCAGCAATGCTGGTGAAGGTTATAGTTGACTTGGAGGATCTTGCTGTAATACGTTGATTGATCACTGCCATGGAGACGAAATTCTCTGAGGTGGTTACAAGAGTGTCGGCAATTGAGAAACGGATCGATCATCTGGAGTCATCGGAGAGGGAATTAGCTGCCAACCCGCTAGTGACCAAGATAGACTTGGAACGCCTTTTGGAAAAGTTGGAAGACTTAGAGAATCATAGCCGTTGAAACAACGTCCGAATTGTTGGAATTCCTGAGAACGAAGAAGGCTGAGATATGGTGAAATTCCTAGATGAGCTCTTCCCGAGTATGCTCGACATCATGGGCATCATAAGCTGAAAATCGAGCGAGCTCACAGAGCTCAGAGATCCGCAGAGGGAAACAGGCCCCAATCAGTTCTGGCCAAATTTCTGAGATCATCCAATAAAGATCCAATGTTACGTGAGTTGAGGAGTAAAGGAAGGCTTTCTTGGAAGAACCACAGCATTTCCTTGTTCCCAGACTTTGTGAATTTGACAAGAGAAATGTGATTGATTCAAGGAATGTAAGAAACTCTTATATCAATGGAAGGCCACTTTTGCACTGATGCTCCCGGTCAAATTGAGAATAGATACTAAGGATGGCCGCAAAATATTTACATGCCCGCAGCAAGCAATGTCCTTCATAAAGTCAATGGAATGAGTAGGTCATTGTTTGATACTTTCTATGCAGCCGAGTGGACCAGACTCACTGAACATTCACTTGTTCGTCTGAGGAACTGAGCGCCTTGTTTGTTTCTATTTGCTCTGGTTCCGCCTAGTGGCTGGAGTATGTTTTGTGGAGTAACACTCCTTCGTGACAGTTTGTGGATGAATCTGCACATTCTTTGTTCTTACGCCTCCTATTGGTTGGAGTTTGTTCTGTGGAATATGTCTTGCAAAACATTGGAGTGATTAGGGCATTTTTTTGCACTCATGTAACAGCCGAGTAAGCCTGACTCACTGAACATTAATTTGACTGTTCGAGGAAACAGGGCGCCTTGTTTGTTTCTTTCTGTGCTGGTTCCGCCTAGCGGCTGGATTTTTTTTTTTTTTGGAGGAACACACCTTCGGAACAGTTATGTGGCTGAATCTACATGTCTTTGTGTTTATCCCACCTATTGGCTGGAGTTTGTTTTATAGATTATTTTCTGTTGTGTAATTCTATCTCACAAAATTTGTATAGAAGCACCGTACTTGAGCAATCCGACGGAAAATTTGTCGTGGGGGCTCTCATAGACCTACATGGACTGTTTGAGTTTAGAGGGATGGATGCCAGTTGGCCCTGTCGTGCACACGTTTTTCATTTTTCTGTTTTTTTTTTTTTTTTTGTTCTGGGGGAAGGTCTGGGTTTGTTTGTTGCTCTAATGTTGGAATGTGGTCTTTATAATTTTGTTTTTGACACACAATCAATTTTTTTTAATATGTCAAAATGTCAAATGTTAATATGAGTGGATTGTCTCTCACCACGTGGAATGTGAATGGGTTGGGGCACCCCATAAAAAGAAGGAAGGTTATTTATTTTCTTAAATGTAAGAAATATTGTGTTTCTTCAAGAAACACATCTTTCCCCGCAGGAGGCTGAAAATTTTGGGAAGATATGGGGTGGACATGTTTTCTTTAGTTCTGGCTCAAGTAAGAGCAGGGGAGTCATTACATTGATAAGTAAACATCTACAATTCAAATGTCTCAAACATATTAAAGATAAATTAGGAAGAGTCATTATTATTTTAGCAGAAATTCAGGGGCAAAGGTTGATTTTGCCTAATATTTACGCACCTAACGCTGATCATGAGGGCTTTTTTTATAGATCTTGAAGGGATGTTACAAGCCACTGGCACCCCTCATTATATAATATTGGGAGGAGACTTTAATCTTTTGATGGACTCAGTCCTTGATCATAGTGAAGAAAAAGTGTGTAAGCCCCCTAGAGCAACATTGATGCTTCACAGGATGTGTAAAAATCTTGGTCTTACAGATGTTTGGAGACTTTTGAACCCATCTGGTAGGGACTATAATTTTTTTTCATCAGTCCATAAGATTTATTCTAGTTAATTTATTTTTATATTTAAGTCCCTCATTTCAGCTGTTGTGGATTGCTCAATTGGAAACATCTTAGTCTCAGATCACGCCCTGGTGAGTTTAGAGGTGTTGCCACATGGAGAAAAAGAAATCATATAGTTGGCGTTTTAATGTATCCGTTTTGCAAAATCCTGAATTCCAACAAATGTTTAAAGACTGAAATCAATGTTTATATATAGACCAACTGGTCCTCAGTATCCTCTGTGGGCGTGGCTTGGGAGGCACTTAAGGCGGTTCTTAAGGGTCCGATCATACAGTATGCCTCATTCATCAAAAAATCCAAAGCACAAGAACTCGTAGAGTTGGAAGGGAATATTAAAAGTGCCGAGGCAGAGCTGAAGTGCCGAATGTCATCTGATGGCCTTAGAGAATTGACCCGATTAAAATACAGATATAATACTATTTTGTCGCAGAAGGTGGAGTTTTGGCTATTCAGGGCATGACAGTCATACTTTGAGTTGGTGGACAAAGCAGGGAAGCTTTTGGCTGGATGTATAAAGCAGAGAGAGTCTTTTTCTACCATTCCCTCAGTGAAATCTGCTGGTGGTGAAATATTTACATCAGCCATTGATATTAATAATGCTTTTAAAGAATCTTGATCTTTATAGTTCCACATCTTCATCTACTGATGAAGATATTACAAACTTTGTGGAACCATTAGAACTCCCCTAAACTGATGACTGAGCAAAAAAATTATCTTGATTCTGAGATAACCTTGGAGGAGCTTGGCGAGGTAACAAAGGCTTTGCCTACAGGCAAGGCTCTGGGGCCAGATGGTTTTGCCGGTGAATTTTTTAGATCTTATGCTAAAGAACTGGCTCCACTTTTGTTTGAAGTTTATACAGAATCATTAAAGAATGGAAAGCTTCCGCCAACCATGACACAAGCCCGGATCAGTCTGATTCTTAAAAAGGACAAAGATCCAAGTGAGTGAAAGAGTTACCGTCCAATTTCCCTGATCCAGCTAGATGTAAAAATATTGTCAAAAATTGTGGCTAACCGATTAAGTAAAGTTATGACCTCTCTTATACATACAGATCAGGTGGGGTTTATTCGGGGCCACAGCTCTTCTGATAACATTAGGCATTTCATCAATATTATGTGGAGAGTGGTGAATGATCAGACTCCGGTCACGGCCATCTCACTTGACGCCGAAAAGGCATTTGATATGTTAGAATGGGACTATCTTTTTAATATTTTGGAAATATACGGGTTCGGGAATACTTTTATTGGATGGATTAAGTTACTTTATAGACGGTAGCGGTGGTACAAACAAATTGATTAATTTCAGATTATTTTACTCTGGATAGGGACACCCGGCAGGGTTGCCCTCTTTCCCCATTATTGTTCTGTCTTGCCCTGGAACCATTAGCATCCGCGATAAGATAGGAGGAGGATTTTCCAGGGGTGATGGCAGGAGGTGTGGTGCATAAGCTTCTGCTTTACGCAGATAATATTTTATTATTTGTCACTGACCACTCTAGATCTATGCCTTGCCTCCACAGAATTATTAATTCCTTTTCTTAGTTCTCGGGATACAGAGTTAATTGGTCTAAATCCGAAGCTTTGGCTCTGACAGCGTACTGCCCGATAACGGCTTTTCAGCCAGGTGCATTTCAGGAGCCCAAACAGGGCATTAAGTATTTGGGTATTTTATTCCCAGCAAATTTGTGTGATTTAGTTAGAGTTAATTTATACCCTTTAATAAAAAGGTTTTCGAGCGATGTGGTCAGGTGGGCTTCATTACATTTATTGATGATTGGGAAGGTTAATGTTATTAAAATTAATTGTATTACAAAATTCAACTACCAGCTACAGTCACTCCCTATAGATGTCCCCCTCTCTTATTTCAAGCAATTTGATAGCATAGTGAAGTCCTTCATTTGGAATGGGAAATGTCCCAGATTACATTTCAGTAAGCCGCATAGGCCGATTGACAAAAGGTTAGGCCTACCCAAGATTTTGTTTTATTATTATGCTTTTGGTCTCAGACATTTGGCTCATTGGTCGCTTCCACCTGAGAGAGACCCTCCCTGGTTTTGTATTGAACAGGAAGTTCTTTCCCCTATTTCGCCATTGCAAAGCCTTTCTATCAAACTGGATAAGATAAATTACACCGTTATCTCGCATTTACACTCGGTATGAACAAAAGTGTCTGGAGTGTTTAGTTGCCTCGAGCTTGTGGCTGAACCCCAAATTATGTATTAATAAGTCCCCTTTCTGCTTGTCAGAGTGGATTGTGAGGGAGGTTAATACACTCGGTGACATAGATGAGAGTGGAGAGTTGAGATCCTTTGAAAATCTGGTTCAACATTTTGGGATTCCCAGATCTCAGTTCTTTAGATATTTACAGCTACGCCACCTGCTCTGTACTATTTTTGAAAGTAGCATACACCCCCCTTAAGTGGCAGATACTCTGGGAGTGGTGATTACTGCTTTTGGAAAAGGTCATGAGGCATCAGTGTATTACTCCCTGCTAATTCAGAGTCTGGGGGATGGAGCTTCAAGTTCTCTCCTGAGATTATGGGAGAAAGATTTAAATTTGGTATTGAAGGATGGAGAGTGGGCTAGGATTCTAAAAAATGTCAAGTCTGCATCTAGAGGTGCAAGGGTGCGCCTTATGCAATTCAAGATTTCACATCGATTCTATTGGACCCCCTCTAGATTGTATAGGCTTGGTCTTAAAGACACACCCACCTGCTGGCGATGCCAATCAAAGGATGGAGACATAACCCATGTCTTTTGGGGGTGTGTTAAGATCCAGGAGTTTTGGTTGAAAGTTCAGAGTCTCGTGTGTAATGTATTGGGCACTCTGGTTTCATTTTGCCCCAGACTCTGTACTCTGGGCAATGGGGCGGTCATCGATGTTGAGAATAGACACATAACGAGTTGGGTCCTAACCAGCTTCATGATCACCAGACAGATACTTTTAAGGGGTTGGAGGTTGGTTGGAGCACCCTCATTTCAGGAGTGGTGCTCGGAGATGGGGAGGGTGGCGGCCTTTGAAGAAGGGTCATTTAGAATACTAGGGAAATTTAATTTGTTTATGGAAAAATGGGGCAGATATCTGACGTTGCTGGATTTGTGATTGTTATTATTATTTGTGTGTGTGTGTGTGTGTGTGTGTGTGTGTGTGTGTGTGTGTGTCTTTAATCATGTACAACCACTGGGATGTTGTTGGGGGCCAGGGTGGGGTTGGGGATTGTGAGGGGGAGGGGTGATAGTGGGGGTTAATTGTTGATTCTGTATATATGTTTTGTTTTTCTGTGTTCAATATGTAAATCAATAAAAAATTGTTGAAAAACAAAAGATGAGTTTGGGCAATCCGTTTGAAACGGGACGACGCTAGAGACAGGTGTAATGGGGTCCAAACTGTCTTGAGATTTGTCCACTTCAAACAAAAATAGTACATTTACATTAAGTGACAAGTCTTTTAAGTCAGACATTAGGCTCGTAGTGCCACAGCAACGGAGCACCTAATAAAACAATAGTTTGAAGGTGCTGTAAGTGATTTTTTTTCATGGAAAGGTATGCAAAATATATTCCTACTCCCTGAAAGTTATTAATGAAATAAATGCCCTAAAATATCTCACCAGTCTCTGTGACCGCTCTAGACTCTAGATTAGGGCCGCGGTCACTGACGCTTTCTGCATGTCAATCATTTTGCGCGTTCTCATAGTGTTTTAGTTGCAGCGAATTTTTGAGGCATAATGCAATTTTTATGCCATGTTGTTCATAACATTTGTCAGTTGAGGGCGCTATTATGCTGCTGTTGTTTTTAACAACTGATTCTGCTCTCAATAAAGCTCATTTGGTATCTTTGGAGTGCAGGGTTTTGGAAAGAGGGGGCGTGGCTAATTCAGTGGCTCAGTCTTGTGGAAGTATAACAGCAAAAATCGCTTACAGCACCTTTAAACTTGAACACTTTTTAAAATTTTCAGATTGTGTGGTTATTTCTCTTTAAATCTGCATAATTTGGAAATGTTAAAAAGCAAATGCATGGACATATTCAAGAACTTTACGAATATATTCAGTGTGCCTGATATTGACATGAGGGACACAGATATGTGAAGCATGCACATTAGAAGCTCAGTTACAAGTACTGCTATAAAATAACTCAGAATTCAGCTCCAAAATTCATGTTTGCTTTTAATTAAGAGAAACTGTGCTCCTGTTTTTAGCGCTTTCTTTTTGTTCTTTTACTTTTTTGTGCTTTATTATCATTCAGTAATACACAGACGTAATGATTTATGTATGTCCTTATGAAATCAGAGACTCTCCCTTCTAAATCCGAACACAAGTGGTCAAAAGAGACGACCAGGCCACACTGATCCGTTTTCATTTTAAAAGTCAGACTTTAGTTTGCATAGAATTCAATTATGGAAAGTGTTTTCGAAAGTCTCCATTTTTGGTGGAGGAAAACACCATTTCAGTGTGGATGAAAGTTGTAAACATAGCAAATTCAATGTGTTTTCGAATGAAAATAGTGAAAATATTAGTGTTGACGTGGCCTAAGACTTGAACCAAACTAACCAGTTCTGATATGAATTAGAAGATTACAACATTTGATTCCAAGCATAAAAGTCAGAAAAAAGACGAAAATACAAGACTATTTATTTAATATCTTTTATGGGGCAATAAAGAATGATATAAAACTAATATTGTAAAAAAAAAAATATTAAATTACCTATAAATCATTGATTATAAGTAAAAAATACCATATATTTGAAGTGGAAAAATATTCAAACATATACAAAAAAATGTTTTTTGAGAGTGTATAGAGACTAACTCGATTAAGTCGTCCGCAGCGCATTATGGGAATAGGCGATAATTGCTGTTTATTTTGTTTCCATAGTAACATTGTCTTCTATGATTGGTGAATATTGTTGTTCTTCAGCAATTAAATATTATTGTTTTTAAATAAATTGTTATCACAATGACTTGTGGCTTCTACAGTAGCATACACCATCACTTAACAACCTCTAAGCTCATGGTATCATTGATGTTATCATTAAAAATCAATATCTCTTTGTAGAAAATTAATTAAATTTTTACTTCCAGAGCCCTACTTCTGCACTCTATAGTCACAATAATGGTTAAACCGGGGAGTCATGTGACGCCATGTGAGGATCGGACGTTTGAATGGCGAGCTCTGTGCACTTTGCTAGTTTTAACACTCTTAATGATATAAACCGGTAAGATTCGATACACTCTGTTTCATAACTGTTCTAGGAGGACGATATGTCAAAGAATTTAAAATCCTTGGGCTCTGGAGACATTAAAAGACACTTACATGCTCAAGCCGATACCCCCAAGAGGGCCGCGAGCCAGGGAGTCGATTTGGTCGGGGAAGTGCGGCAAGAGATGTTGAACATGTCGGCAATGCTGACAAAGGTCATTGCTGACTTGGAGGATCTTGCTGTAATACGTCGATCGATCACTGCCATGGAGGTGAAGTTCTCTGATATGGTTACAAGAGTGGGGGATGTCAAGAAATGGATCGATTATCTGGAGTCATCGGAGAGGGAATTATCTGCTAATCCTCTAGCAACCAAGGTGGGTTTGGAGCATGTCTGGGTGAAGTTGGAGTACATGGAGAACCGTAGCCGGCAGAATAACGTTCATATTTTTAGGAATTTCTGAGGCCGAAGAGTGTGGGGTTATGGTCAAATTCCTGGATGGGCTCCTGAATCTGCTCGTCATAACAGGCCATAAGATCTCGAGCGAGCTCACAGGGTTCCGGCGTGGAGATCCACAGAGGGAGACAGGCCCCGATCAATTCTGGCCAAATTTCTGAGATCATCCGATAAAGATCTTGTGTTATGCGAGGCGAGGAACCACCGCATTTTCTTGTTCCCAGACTTTGCGAATTTGACGAGAGAAACGTGATCGATTCAAGAAATGCAAGAAACTTTCACATCAACGGAAGATCGCTTTTGCACTGATATTCTCGGCCAAATTGAGAATAGATGCTAAGGAGGGCTGTAAAACATTCACATGCCCACAGCAAGTGATGTCCTTCATAAAGTCAGTGGAGTGAGTAAGTTATTTTGTGGTATTCACATTGCAGCCGAGTGGACCGACTCATTCACTTGATTGTTTGAGGGAACTGAGTGTTTTTTGGTGCTGGTTCTGCCTAGTGGCTGGAGTTTATTTTGCAGAGTGGCACACCTTCAGGACAGTTTTGTGGATGAATCTACATGCTCTTTGAGTTTGTTCCGCCTACTAGGTGGAGTTTGTTTTATAGATTATCTTTTGCTTTGTAATTCTGTCTCACAAAATTTTTATAGAAACACTGGCCAGTGTTATGATTGGCAGATGGGTTATTCTTAGGGAATGGAAGTCAGCTGGAGCGCCCTCATTTCAAGAGTCATCCGCCATGTTCGGGGGGGGGGTTAATTTCATATAATTTGATTCCACATTTTCTGTTATGTTTATTTAATTTGTTGAATTGAATCAATAAAAATAGTTAATAATATTAATAAAAAAAATAGATTTACGCATATCAATTTAATAACAAAATTCCATCAAATTGGATTCTGTAATATTTGGCAAAATTAAATTAATAAAACGTACATTTATTCAAGTTGTATTGATTTTGTTGAGGATTACACAATTCAATTTTTGAATGCATTGACCCATAAACTTTTGTTTAAATTAAAAACATCAACAAAAGGTTTGCTGCTTCAATTTGTTTTTTTGTTTTGTTTTTTGTTTTTTTTTACAAAAGTAAAAATGTTAAGAAGTTGATGTTAAGAGTCTTATGTACATTCACAACCTATACTGGAAAACAATGTAATATTATTCAGCTGAGTTTGAGATGTGTTTATTATCTCTGTCTGTGGATGGTAAAATGAATTTACAAACAATAAAACTGCTGATAATATAAAAAACAAACAAAAAACAATCAGCTAAACCATATTTAGCATGTTGCAGTGCAGCCCAAGATTTTGGATCATGTGTGTATTGTCTGTCCATGTGTAAGCAAGAGTTGCAAATGGCATTGCTTTGGGGCAAACGTATGCTCATAAATGTCAAGCCAGAAAGCTGACAACTGATAACTGTGAGACACAGAAAGAATGACAAATATAAACAGAATGAAAGATAGAAACAAAGTGAGAAATGTAGAAAAGAGAAAGAGGGCCGGACTGTTCAACATCAATATGTTTTATGACAGGATTCTGTGACTCCTGCCTGTCTCTCTCCAGTGTGAGAATGCAATGCCATCTCATGTGTGCGTGCGTGCATTCGTGCGTGTGTATTTTGCTATTATTTGGGGACATTTAGGGATGTCATCAATTAAAAAATAGATTCATAGATAAATAAAATACTGTTTTTTGTTGTTTGTTTTTTTTTTTTCTAAAAATGTAAAATATTTATTTTAGGGTCAGGGTTTCTCTATAGTTGTTATACAGTAAATAGCTTTATATAAAAAAGTAGAAGTCTATGCTGCTATACAAAGGCAAAACATAATAATTATGCCAACACTGAAACTAAAAAATTATTTAAAAGGTTTTTGGTTTTCAATGTTGGCTTAGTTATTTAAAAAAGTAATTAATAACAAATTACTAATTACTAATTGAAAGTCAGTACCTGTAATCTAATTGCAATTACAGTTAAAAATGTAATGTTTTACAGTACTTTTTAACTAAAAAGTCATTATATTACAGTAACTAATTATTTTGTAATCAAATTACAGTCCAAACTTTTGGTTTTATTGTGGATTTGTTGTTACTTTAGGATTTACACTCCATTTTCTGTGAACCTGAGTATAGTTGAGCCAAACCCATCAGTCCCATTACTGTGGCAGGTGAACGAAAAACACTCTGTGTGAAGAAGATTGACGCCATCAATCTGAAAACAGACCTCATACCTGCATCCCATACATGTCTCATTCTTTTCCTCTATCATCTGGTTTATCAGGTTTTTAGGGTAATGTTGGCACACCTATCATGTTTAGTCTGTCATTCCTGTGGCTATGACTTCCACATGAGGCATCATCTAGATTCACCACCAGAAAAGTCTCTGACGGCATACCCATGGACCATTCTAAAGTCCAAAGTATACTTCGGTCAGACGCGAATGCTAGGCGTCTGTGTACAGGACACGTGATGCAAATTTTATCATCAACAGAGTGCTCGAGCACTAAATGCATGCGCCCCGGTTTTACTAACCTCGTGTACTCTTAACGCGTAGAATGTGCATACGCATGGAATTATTTGCACTAATTAGTGGGTCCACAAGGTGGCAACACTCTCAATTGAACACTCACAATTTTTTTTTTCTTTTTTCACAAAGAAGCGCTAGAAGAAGGTGTAAGGTCAGTGTGCACTGGTTTGTATCAGTATCACTGAAAAAGTTGTGTTTAGGAGGTAACAGTGTGCTAGGGGAATATCTATTCCCTGACTTTGACAAGTTTGCAAGGTTCATGGCAGTGAATATTTGAAAAATATATACTTACTGAGCACTGTATTAGGAACACTTTGGTCCTAATAAAGTGCCTGATGTGGTCTTCTGCTGTTGTAGCCCATCCGCCTCAAGTTTCGATGTGTTGTGCATTCTGAGATACTATTCTGCCCTTTACAATTGTACAGAGTGGTTATCTGAGTTACCATAGTCTTTCTGTCAGCTCAAACCAGTCTGGCCATTCTCTGTTGACCCCTCTCATCAACAAGGCGTTTCTGTCCACAGAACTGGCGCTCACTGGATGTTTTTTGTTTTGTTTTTGGCACTAGTCTGAGTAAACTCTAGAGACTGTTATGTGTGAAAATCCCAGGAGATCAGCAGTTACAGAAATACTCAAACCAGCCTGTCTGTTACCAACAATCATGCCACAGTCAAAATCACTGAGATCAGTTCTGGTGGTTGATGTAAACAATAACTGGTGCTCCTGACCCATATCTGCATGATTTTATGCATTGCACTGTTGCCTCACGATTGGCTGATTAGATAATCGCATGAATAATTAGGTATACAGGTGTACCTAATAAAGTGCGTGAGTGTATAGAGAGTCTTGTTTAAGGCACTTAAACAACCAGCATAACTATATATTCCACTTTGTTTTTTTCTTGACTCCTTCCTGTATCGCTACTATGATTCTTATCCCACGATCAGTCAAGTAAAAATTACAGTGGTCGTCCTTTGACCTCTGGATTCAGGCTGCTAGGTGGTTTTCACGCCTTGCTTTAGGAAGCTCTTTAGACTATTAAAAGCTTATTCAAGGATCCTGAGAGTGTGTATTCATTCCAGTGGTGTGTATGTGTGTTGTAGCTGGCAGACTGTGGGTGTCAGGGCATGGAGAGACAGGGGCAGAGGTACACTATTAAATAAATAAGTGGTGCTGGGGCAAGCAGGTACTCTGGTTGAGGGCCAGACAGGTAATTTTCCCCTCAGTAAAGTGAGGTTGGGCATTATAGAGAGAAAGAGACGAAGCCTGCCGGCAGCCGGCCCGTCTGTCTGTGCATTCTGCTGCTCGCCACATACCAGGGGCACCATTTCCCGCCTGGAGACAGACAAGCTTAAGGATCTGATTGGCTGACCGCCAGAGCGTGCTCACAAAGGCTCCTTTGACTGCAGGTCAGTTGGTTAACCATGCAATGGAGAGGGACAGAAACCCCTCTTAGCCAGTCTGCATCCCCCTTTTCATTTATTTTTCTTCTCTTCCAAACTCTCTTTCGCTAAATGGGGCATCTGTGCATTTGGCAGAGAGCACGTAGGTAGTGTTTGTACCTGTTGGTTACTCAGGCATTTTTACTTGTGTGTTAGAGGGAGAGGACTGTCTGAGCAGTTTGAATTTTTTTGCTGCTTGAGAGCAAACAGCGGGATGAGTTGTGGTTCGTACCAGGGTGAGGGGTCATGGATGAACTTGACCGTGTGTGGAGTTTGAGAGCGTTTTAAAAGGATGGGTAACATTCAGGCTTCATACACTGAGCAAAACCAAAATACTTAATTTTGGAATAAATTAACTTAAAAAATGGCTTAAAATATTAATTCATATACTAATAAAATGTTTAGTGGATGGATAGATGGACAGACGGATGGACGAACAGATGGAGGATGTCAGTTACTATATAACTGACTGTGTTATGTGGTGCTGTCTTGAAGATAAGGTTGTGTGGCAGGAAACACTGCATTAGCCTATCACATCTGACATCTGTACCTGCTGAAATGTAAAGCTACCATACTTTCTCACTCTCTCTGTTATTCTGTTATGCAAGCTCTGCCTCACTCTCCCATGTGTAAAAGGCACTTTGTATGTGTGTGATGCTTTAAATGCTGCATTGTTAGCAGCCATTGCTTAGCCCCTGTGTAACCTGCAAGCCGTGGGTGTGTTTGATCATGGGGCATGGATTGTAATGCATCTAAACAGTATTCTTTTAGCCAACGAAACAGAGGGGATCCACAGAGCCCACAGCTGCCAAGGAATAATTGCATTATTGGACGGTCAGCATAGCCCTGGAGAAAGAAGCTGATGACCTTGCAGTTACGTATAGATGTGCAATCGTTTGCCTTCAGCATGACAATTATTAGCATGTTGTATGTTCCAAAGGAATGTGTCTAAGCCTCTCTCTGATCATTAAAAATCCTGTGCGATTTTCTTGCATAGGTGTTCAACCATATTCCCCACCCACTATGGCCCATTAATTATTCAATTCAGCACCTCAATTCATGAGGAGATTGATCTTAGTCTCTAGTCTCATACAGAGACTTTTTGATGCAAGAATGTCCAACAAGTGGCATGATTTATTCATTAAATTCATTGCTTTCAGATTATTTGATGATTTTAATAATTAGGATGTTGCACTATAGTATGTATTTATTAGTCGACAAGTCAGTTAGTCAGTGGCCGCTTTTCCACTATCGGGCCAATGTGAGCCAGGGCTGTCAACTGGCCAGCTGGGGCCAATAGCTTTGGATCTCGAGCCACGTTCCCACCATCGGCAAATAGCCATGCAGCGTTGCCCTAAAACCCTCCCTTAACACTCCGCCATGGTGCCAACATCACACACCCCCCATTTCATAAGCAAGAGGGTAGCTCAAGCTGAGGTATCATGTTATCTAGAATATCGAGTTTATATCGTTTGTAAACATTAGCAAGCTAGCAAGATAAGTTAGCATTGACAACTCATTGACTGTAACTGCCATGGTGTCCCAAGTGGTCTCTCCACTAACATCGAGACGATGTCCCAGCACACCGTCCATGATCTTGAACCATGGAAAGTTCTTACTTTGGGCACTGATTTGTCCACTGTGCATTTTAACGGATTTGTACTGTACCTGCAATTTTTTTAACTTTTCCCGAACCTGTACCATTGTGCGCTGGATACACAACCTGGCAAGTTCGGCGAAACTCCACCTTTGACATTGACCCCACCTCAGTCCTCAGTTGGCCCTGTTTGGCCCAAGAGTAATCGGAGGGCCAAAGGCCATTGGTCCCGAGAAAGCCCTGGGGAGGCACGATGAAGCCCCGGAAGTGATGGTGGGAACCCAACTGGCCTTTCCACACATTAGCACTCCCACATTTGGCCCAATAGTGGAAACGCTGCTAATGATTACCTTTTGTAAATTACGCACCACGTGCAGTGGAGCATCAGTTAACCATTACAGATTAGTATACAATGACACTCCAATACACTGTGATGTGGTCCCTCCACATTGTTTTATTTTTGTTTTTTGTTTTGTCTTCTGTTTTTTTTTTTTTTTTTATCTTTTCTTGTCTTGTTTTTTGTTTTGTTTTGTTTCATTTCCCAATTTGTGTACAGAGGAGTTTTTCTGCTGTTTCCATGTATAAATCAAGTGCAACTAAAGTCATGTGATCCACAAATAGTCAACACACTCCCAAAGCATTGAATACTCGATGACCTAATCAACTAGTCTGTGTGACCCTTAGTCTAGAGTACATGTGTCTGTCTCTTGGTTTGCATGTGATGTCAGGCATACTTGAGTTAACACGGTGTATAAGTCACAATGTTGGGGGGTGAAAACATTTTTATGTGTCAGTTTTAGGTGTGTGTGTTCTGCTCCTCAGTCAGTCTGAGAGGCTACAGGGAGTAGATGTGTGTAGAGAGAGGAAAGTGCCTGTGTAAGCTAAAAGATCCTAGGCAGCAGGGCACTAATAAAACGACAAAAGAGGGAGAAGTGAAAAAAAATGCACAAACAAGGCTGAAGTTGGTGTTTGTTTCAGAGAGAAGGTGCTGAAAAGGGGGACTGTCTGTCATAGCCCTCCTCTCTCTCTCTCTCTCTTTCTTTCTCCATCTCTCTCTCAAACTCTAAAGCATTGAGATTCAGACCTCTTGCTCCTCTTTTTTTTCTTTCCCTCACTATGTGGATACACACACACTCTCACACACACACACACACACACACACACACACACACACACACACACACACACACACACTCAGCACCAGCAGTGGAGGGAAAAAAAAAAACCCTAGTGCTTGACTTTGGTATAAATTATTGATTTTCATTCCCTTATAAATTTTCCATAGTGTCCCACAGTCTGTGTATGATATGCTGGCTGTATGTTTATGGAAAGAGAGCCATTCTATCACAGAATATACTTGCTTAAGCCAAGAAAAAAAAGATAGACAGACAGACATTAGGGGACCACAAACACTGACTGTGGGTTCATCTTTCTTTTGCATATGAATACGATTAAATATGCTTCTCTTTTGCATGAAGTACGATCATCTTTGAAGACTAAGTTTCAAGTGCATTTAACTTATGTATTTTTTCACAAATATGGATTTCCTCCTTGACACCAGTTTGCGGTACAGTTCCTCAGTTGCACGGGCGCCCCGCGACCTATAACCTGTCGGGTCACAGGAACTGCAAAACGAGGCACACTTTGACAGCTCAGCGCGCACACCACCCACCTGTCTCTCTCTCGCACTCGGGAGTTTTAACACACAGAAAATAGAACAGCAATCCTCGTCAATTAATTCACACAGCTGTCAGTGAGCTTAGAGGACTCTTACAGCCCCTCCTGTGTTTTCTTCACTCTTTTCTCTCTCTACCACTTTTCCTCTATCGTGGCATAGATTTTCTGGAGTTTTCCTCACCCTGACCCTAGAAAGCTGCAGGGCCTGATTAGTAAGATTTAATGCTGAGTCTATTGATCGCACCCTCCAGGGCAATAACCAAATAGAGCCGGTGCAACAAGTCAATAGCGCTGTTATTGCACCAAACCGATAGCCTGCGCTTCAATCGGTACTGCTGGGGAGAGCTTGCAAGTCATCATGAGTGAATTAGTGTCACTCAGAAACCCCCGCTTACCAGCACAACCCCTCTGTCCATCCTCAGGCACTCTTACTTCATTTCCTCTCACTCTCTCGCTTTCTCCAGTAGTCTACTCCAGTCTAGGGACGAGATTCGTCTACGCATTTTGTAAGAGGAAGAGAAGGGTCTGCAATTTTAATGGAATGGCATGGATTATTTAAAGTGACTAAACCCCCTGTTGTAGTGTCAAGTGGAAAGATGTTGGATGACACTGCGGTTTCTGAAGCTCTGCTACAAGATCATGTGAAAAAGATTCACTGCAGCATGAGCTGTTGTTGAACTGATCTGCTTGGAGAAGAAATGGACAGATTAGTTGACTAAGGACTGGGTTTAAATTTAATTTTCACACAGTGCTTTTGCTTTCTAGCAGGTTGGAATCAATTACTATTGCACATACTTAATGTTGGAGATTTGATCAAACACCTAAACTTCATTATGCGTAACTCTTCTCCTACCATTTGTGCTAATAATAGGATTAATATCTTAAATTGTGCAGCTTGTTGAGGATAAAGCATGCTATTTTCTAAGTGATTGGATTTAAGTTTTTATCTGACAGATAAAAAAAATCAAACAAGAAAACAGGCAAAGAATTTCTATAGTCTTACACTGAAATGTAAGACAAACGTGAGACAATGGGCCAAAATATTATAGATACTTGGGGGTAGGGATGGGAATCGTAAGGAATTTAACTATTCCGATTCCAGTTCCTCTTAACAATTTCAGGTCCCTAATGGTTCCATTAGTACCATTCGTGCTTTGGAGGAAACATTATTTGGAAAAATGAAATGCAATTCTTGTTTCATTTACTGCCCTCAGCAGCCTGCTGCCATCATTTCAGATTTCGATAGAACAGATATAAAAAATCAGAAATTAATTTGATAAAATTCTTGTAAAAGGCATGCTGACACAGACTTTTTGGAGGCAAAAATGCAATCTAATAATTGATCCTAACTATATATATATATATATATATATATATATATATAAACATTCTAAACAAACAAAAATTAATAACATATTTAATTGAATCATTTATTATTTTATGAAATTCCACTGATAACAATAAAACTTGTGTATTTTTAACTACACATTGTCATATGAACAAATAGAATGCACTGCCTGATTGAATCTCACAAGCCTTTAAAAGATACTTCACCCAAAATTAAAATTCTCTCATCATTTACTCACCTTCATGCCATCCCAGATGTGTATAACTTTCTTTCTTCTGCTGAACACAAACAAAGATTTTTAGAAGAATATCTCAGCTCTGTAGGTCCATTCATTTACATTTACATTTTACATTTATTCATTTGGCAGACGCTTTTATCCAAAGCGACTTACAAGAGAGGAAAACATAAGCGAATCATCTTAGGAGACAGTGGTATAAAAAGTGCTGTATTACAAAGTATCACTAGCATCATAATAGTATTCAAAATAGAATAAAGTGCAACAGAATTTTTTTTTTTTTTTTTTTTTTTAATGACTGGTTAAGTGCTCATGGAAAAGATGTGTTTTTAGTCGTTTTTTGAAGACAGAGAGTGAGTCAGCTTCACGGATGGAGTTTGGAAGGTCGTAGCCAGTGGAGAGAGACAAGCAGTGGTGTAACATGTGCTCTCTTTGGTTTATTAAAGACCAGATGTGCTGCTGCATTCTGGATCATTTTGAGGGGTCTAGTTGCACATGCAGGGAGGCCTGCAATGAGAGCGTTACAGTAGTCCAGTCTAGTTATGACAAGTGACTGGACAAGCAGTTGTGTGGCATGTTCAGAGAGGAAGGGTCTTATCTTCCTGATATTGTAGAGTGTAAATCGACATGATCTTGCGGTCTTTGAGATGTGGTCTGTGAAATTTAGTCTGTTGTCGATGGTTACCCCTAGATTTCTGACCGATTTGGAAGGCGTTACTGTAGTTGCACCCAGCTGCACGGTGATGTTGTATTCAACAGCAGGGTTGGCTGGAAAGACAAGGAGTTCAGTCTTGGCTGGGTTGAGTTGCAGGTGGTGCTCCTTCATCCAGGCCGAGATGTCCGCCAGGCAGGCAGAAATTCGAGCAGTCGAATTTCCGTACAATGCAAGTGAATGGTGATCTGGCCTTTGAAGCTCCAAAAATTAGATAAAGTCAGCATAAAACTAATCCATAAGACTCCAGTGGTTTTATCAATGTCTTCTGAAGCGATCCAGTTGGTTTTGGGTGAGAATAGACCAAAATATAACTCCTTTTTCACTGTACATCTTGCCAGTGCAGTCTCTAGGCACGATCATGATTTCAAGCTCGATTGGGGTGAACTGACCCTTTAAATGTAACAGTAAATAACACAGTAACAGTTCTTATTTAATTTCTAGTTGGACATGATGAAAGTCATAAACTGCCCTTCTGTTAGATTCATTCAGGAACCATTCCGACTGATATATCAATGTGTTTTTTTTGTTTTGTTTTTTTGTTTTTTTTTTATAAGAACTGATTCTCAATTCCCAACTCTACTTGGGGTTGGGCTCTTTTGACTCCAGGCCAGAAAGTAACCACCTAGAAGCCACCCACAAAACCCTAGCAACGGCATAGCAACACCCTGGCAACCACCCAGAACTTCTTAGCATCGTGGGGGCGAGTTTTACAGAGGCATGCACCATACACGTTTCTTGAAAAATTGGTTTATCATCCATTTATCAATCTTTCACGATGTAAAGATGAAGGTCTTTAGACAAACATCCTTCTGACAGTCTTTTGAGTGTCTCTGTCGACCTTGTGATGGCATAAGTCAAGGGCTTTTTTTCTCCTATTCGAGTTTTTCCCGATGTCTCCATTAGTGCAACCTCATCCTCCTCCAGTCAGAATCGCCCGAGGATAGAAGTGGGAACACAATAACAGCTTCAAGGCTGATGTGTCTGTTTGTTTGAGAAAGAGGAAGTGTTGGAAAGGTATGTCATGGCCCTCCACTCTCTTATTCCATCCCCTCCCTCGCCCTCACAGTTTTTTAACAGGTTGTTCATTAGCCACACTTGTGTCATCACTTCGTTTGCCCCTGCATGAAAATTTAGTGTCACAAGTTTTATAGTTTTTTATATATATATATATATATATATATATATATATATATATATATATATATATAGATACATCCTGGACACTAAGATTCTCTTCTCTTTGATTCCCCTGCTACAGCATGGCAAGGACGGCAGGAGCATTGAGCTTATTAAGAGCTGTTTTCTGAGAGCTTTTATGCTCCGGATTGGAATTTGAAAGGCTCCCTCTTAAAAATATAACCCTATCCGTACCCCTACCTGATTTCTCCTGATTGTATCCTTGTCCTTTCAAGTTCCTCTCCATCTTTTGCCGCACATATGATGTGCTCTCTGCTCAGTTCTGAAGACATGCAGTGTCAAAGTTATGTCTTTTACATGATTTCCTGTTAATGCAGATCCACAGTGCTGGTGATCTCGTGTTGAAACTATTGCTCAGTGTCAAATCCGCAACAATTTAAGATCAAGGCTGCATCAGCCAGCAAGAGTGACATTTTTCTGTGCTAGAATGTGTATCATACTCTTCTCAGAAATGTTTTCAGCAAGCCATACATTTTATTCTGCCGTTTCCATACAGCCCTAAACAGGTTTTAATCTCATCAAACTTGATATAAAAGATGTAAATGAACATGTGGTTATTACCTCCATCCTCTGGAAGGTCGTTTTGCTGCAGTATGTGTAGAACTGATCCTGTAGAGAAGACAGGGCGAATGGTTGTACTAGAGGGAGTGGAGGTTATCACTTTGGTGTCTGGCTTAACTAAATACATCAGCATGATGTTATGTAAAGTTGCTTGTTTTTAAAAGGAAAAAGCATGTCTCTAGATGTTTGGGGTAAAAAACAGTAAAAACTTGAGTATTAAATGGAATTTGGTTTGTGTAAGGCCAGAAAACAGTCCTTTTGGTTAACAAAATAACGTCATAATTAAACGAAACATTGTGTAGTGGTGCGTATTTCTTAGAGATTATCTGTTGTCAAGGAGTTTTTCTTATAAATAGAATACAAGAAATTGTAAAAAAAAAAAAAAAAAAAAATCAGTTTGTTTGGCCTGGGGAAGAAGTCTCCCATTCAAGAGAAATCTCCCAAAAAACACACTTAACAAACTTGGGTCTTATACCACTTCAACAAGGTCTAAACACATCAAACTAAGTCTCTGATTTTTTTTACTGCATAAACATATTCAATGTATTTTCCCTTACACTCTCTGTCTCATCATTATCAGATTGTGTTATGGTAACACAACACTGAGATGTTACAAACTGTGGCCTCAGGTCAGACCCGCCCAGCACAGAGAGCATTCAAACATCAACTTTTCTTTCGTTTCCTCTTTTCTTTTTTTTTTCACTCAGTGAAAGCCAACACAAGACATCTGATTTATGAGTTCTAATGAGATTTCAGTACTGAACAAACAATAAAAATTTATGTGCATCATACTTTTGGAGGCCCATGGTTCCATGGCTAGTGTTACACCCTTTCAACAAGCCTGGTAATACAATCCCCAGCTGCTTCCCTTGAGGAATGCAGCCACTTTTTGTGTCAGAAATCTTAGCAGCATGCCCAAATTGTGTGAAAGTAATTTATCTTGCTTTTATAAATGCCGTTGTATTCCCAGTCAACCTGAAGCAGTGCTTAAGGATTGCTTTACACCCTAAGTGAGTCTCAATATCCTGCTCGGCCTGGTAGGTCAAAATGTAGGATGCTGGTATAGTCAGAGTCAGTGCCTTACCTGGGTTTCACTTTTTATATTTGTATGGATGCATAGAAGTGACTGGGATTCAGCAAGTAAATCACTATATGAGTAAATGGAATCTACAGTGAGGAAGAAGTGTGGAATCTTAAAAGAAAAGAAAAAATGAAGTTCTTAGGATAAATTAGTAAAGTTAAAAAGAATGTTCCTAGGTACAAAAAAGATAAGAAAGTACTTAAGAAGTCTCTTTGGGATTACAAAATATTCATAACTTTTTTCTTAAGTTAGAAATTTAGACGAAAATTGTTGATTTATTCTTAAAAATGTTTCGTGGATTCAGCCCCATGTGTTTCTGTAGCTTAGTTGGGTGAGCATGGCACTAGGGTTTGATTGCCAGGGAACACACATACTGACGAAAGCTATACCTTGAATGCACTTTGTATTAAAGCGTTTGCCAAATGGGTAAATGTGTAAATCAGTATATGGGCTTTGTAACATAGTCAGGGTTGCAAGAATTTAGCAGAAGGAAGTAGGTATTTGTCTCCAAGTGCGGATAAAGTCTATAGGTTGTTGAAACCTTGTTTGCTTGTGGTTTGGAACATTGAACCTCACCCGTGCCATATCATGTGGAGAGTTCACGGAAAGGTTTAATCCCAACGGCCTAAAGAAAAAGCTAGCAGCTTTATGTAATGCTTATACTGTATATCTGTCACAGCCTCAAATTCTCTGTTATTTCAAACAGGCACACCTACATGTGCACTGGTTCTGGGAGAGAGCAGAGCAGCAGCAGGGATGTGGCAGCCAAGCAAGTCTTTGTTTTATCTGAAGTTTGCAGCATCAGGTGCTGGGAAATCAGGATTAGTAGTGGTATGCTGACTGTTGCCTTGGTATATTTACTCATGACATGGACTCAGACATAATATTTACTGCGGTCTTATTGGCCGTGTTGAGGCACAGGCATGCCTCCTCCAAGAGAGAGAGAGAGTATTCATCAGGTACACAATAATACTCTACCTTCATTTTCACATCAACACCTTACTTCTAACCAAACAGAGAGAAAGAAAACAGGGTAAGGCAAAGATAAATTGAGAAATGGACAAATTAAGATGTTCTAGAGATTAAAGAGAGAGAAAGTGATGAGATAGAGTTAGCAAAGCCATAGTGAAAGAGCTAAAAAGGAAGAGCTGGCAAAAGAAAAAACCTAGTTGTCTTGAGTTGTCTTGCTGTCTACTCCTTAAGTAGGCTTTCTCTTCTAAGGTAGCATCCTAACTTATAAGTGACAGATTCGTTATGCACTACATAGGCAGCCACACATAATAGTGCTGCTCACGCAAAGCATACAGGGGACTTGAACAAACTGTAACACTACACATCACACTCTATTCACTTCCATTAAAACGCATCCAAACAGGGGAGATCGGAAATGCAAGCTCATGAAGTTCATTGTACTCTGACTTGCGAATTCAGATCTCAAGAAGATGTGTGACCAATAGAAGATCGAAACTCTTCATCAGGGGTCGGCAACTTATGGCACGCCTGTCAGCATTGGCACGCGGAGGTGTAATCACTGGCATGCCAGCAACAGCGATAGAGGAGTAGACTTATGGCACGCCTGTCAGCATTGGCATGCAGAGGGGTAATCACTGGCACGCCAGCAATGGCGAGAAAGGAGTAGAATATTTTATTTATATAAATTCTGTGCCAGCATTCCAATCTACATCTTGATGTAATCCTTCCACATGATTACGCAGCATGTTTTCATGAGCTGAATGGGAGGATAAACACTATTAAAGTGTGACAAGACTTGCGCTGCGCGTGCAAGCCATTCGCACATCACGAGCCAGCAGCGCATAACTTTCGGTTAATCGCGCGAGTAAACGCGCGCGCTTTGCTTCAGTCAGGCTGCGCAGATGACAGCCTACATTCCGTGTTTCATTTGTTTCTTTTTGCTTTCAGAACAACACGTGATGTAATAAGGAAAACACCACTATTATCCTTGAAATTTCCAACCTAGCATACATGTACACCCTCCTTAAGCCGTGGTCACACTCAAAATTACATTAATCGATTAAAAGAGAAAACATAAACCCACATTGTGAGTCTATTCAAAATATAAATAAAACCTGGAAATAAAGTTTTAGGATTTGCAGATGTGATTGACCGAAAACGGCTAAATAGTTGATCGGCTTGTGATGCGCGAATGGCTTGCACGCGCAGCGCGAGTCTTGTCACACTTTAATAGTGTTTAGCCTCCCATTCAGCTGATGAAAACACACTGCCTTATCATGAGGAAGGATTACATCAAGATGAAGATTGGAATGCAGGTGTGAAAAACTTCTTATAAATAAAATAACCTGCTCCTCTTTCGCTGTTGCTTGCGTGCTAGTGATTACATGATAACAACGACATAATATAAGAAATATATAAGATTCCACACAATTTTGTGATCAGTAATCAAATAAGCAAATTTGTGACATTTACTGTGTTAACTCATTTTGTAATTGATTCCAATAGAGTTTGATGTTAATAATAATAAACTTTATTTTTATATAGCGCCTTTAAAGTTGCTTCTCAAAGTGCTTTACAATATTAAAAACAAAATACAAAAATATAAAATATACACAATATTATATCTATACAATGTACAAATATACAAAATACATTCGCACACAAAAAAGGTCAAGTAAAAGCCATTATAAAGAAAAAGGTCTCAAGACTTGATTTAAAAAAGCCTTAAGTTAATTCCTCCCAAATTTCTCTAGGCAATGAGTTCCACAATTTTGGGGCATAGTTTGAAAATAGCCCATAGAGCATAGTCGACTCTGTTGCGCAGACAACAGACTAGAATCAGAAGAACAGAGATTACGAGGGGGAGAGTCGGGAGATCAAAGTTCCATAAAATAATGTGGAGCCAAACCATGTAGTGCCTTTATAAGTGAGCATGAGAATTTTAAAATCCTCTCGAAACCTGACAGGAAGACAAAATTTGAGTGATGTCATCATTTGCTTTATGCTTTGTCAGTATTCTAGATGCTTTTTTACATACTGAAGTTTACTAAGTGTTGATTTAGATACCCCTGCAAGAAGAGCATTGCAGTAATCAATGCGAGAGAAAACAAAAGTATAGCAACAGTTGAGGATAACATAGGACGTAATCTTGCTATATTTCTAAGGTGAAAAAGGATGTTTTAACAGTATTCTGAACATGCGATTCAAATGTTAAGCCGGAATCAAAAATGTAATTGTTTTGAAACTGAGGAACGGAGCCATTCACAGCAAATGAGGAATAAGTGGCTTTACAAAGTTGATGAGGAAAGCAAATAAGCATTACTCAGTCTTTTCACAATTAAGAAGAACATTTTGTGACATCCATGTTTTTATATTAGAAATACAATTAGCAAGAAAGGAGACAGCTGTTATGTTTTCAGGTTTGGAGTGGATGTAAATCTGCGTATAAATGAAAATGTAAACCTAGAGAGCAGACCAAGAGGAAGCATATAAATGCTAAAAGGAAGAGGGCCAAGTATAGATCCCTGGGGCACATCAGACTTGAATAAACCAGTTTCAGACCTAAATCCACCAAGAGAGTCAAAGTGACAACAGTCAGAGAGATAAGCCTTTTAAAACTATTTTAAAACAGTTTCAGAGATACCAAAAACAGATTCAAGAAGGTTAAGCAAGATCAGTATCGAACGCAGCGGTGAGATCAAGAAGGATGAGAATTGAAAGAAAACCAGAGTCTGCTGCTAATAAAAGATCATTAGTGACTTTGACTAATGTGGTTTCTGTACTGTGAAGTTTACGAAAACCAGATTGCAAGGGTTCTAAAAGGTTATTTGCAACTAAGTGGTTATGTTACTGAAATGCAACTGTTCGTTCAAGAATTTTTGCAAGAAAAGGTAAATTAGAGATAGACCGAAAATTGTTTAAGTTGTCCAGTGCCATATTTTGCAAAGCATGATACTCTGATGAGCATTTAAATACGTAGAATGCATAAATATTGGGTGCAATTGTCCATGTTTAATTAGATTGAACTGTTTTAATTTATAGTTTTTCAGTATTGAATGAAATATATATATAGCCACACCATGCCACTTAGAAGAATGATCTCAGGATACTGGAAAATTAGAAAAGGCAAAGAAAGTCGCCTGGGTGCCACTCCACGACAGCAGGCTACAGCTGCTAGAATCTGTTGCGGGCAAAAGATATTTCAGGAAGTGGTGCCAACAAAGCATTTATTTTGTTTTTTTGTCTTAACTAAATAGCACCTGATTCTCTCAATTTTTTTTTTCTTGTTTTTCCTTAACTCTTCGTCTCTTTGCTCTTTCTCTCCCCCTCTTTTCTTCTCTCTGTCCATATCTCCCTCTCCTTCCCTCCCTCTTTTCTCCTGTAGAGGTCTTAAATCCCAGTCTAGGATTCTAGTCGGATTGTTAGCTGGGCAAATAAAAAATACATGAGTGTGTGGCATAGACGTGTTCGTTATGTATGTGTGTATGCGAGTGTGTGTAGCTCATAAAGACAGCTTCCTGACACACATGCTGCTCCAAATCTGCAAGAGCTCGTTTGTCTTTCAGAGTTGGAGCGCTACGAACTGAACGGGGCCGTGTGATTTGCCAGTCTCAGCCCGTGTGTATGTGTGCAATATTCATGCCCGAGTGTTGGTGCTCTCTCTTCAGCAATTCCCTTTATAACCTTTTACACTTGTCTTAGTTTGTTTACTAATGTTAAAAAGCAGTTATCCATGAGTGGGTTGCACATATGCCATGTCATTCAGATGATAGACACAATGACAGAGAGAAACAGAGATGTGGAGCTGAATCATTAGGAGCTGTAATGGCATTCACAGTCATAGTGCTGGAAACATTGAAGATTTTATCTGTGCATGCCAAACATGAATCTAAATGACTATTTGTGATAAGACATTTGCTTTCCACACTGAAACAGCTCCATTCCTCTGGGTCCAGCCTCCAGATGATAACAGCACTGTAGCAAGCTCCACCACCCCATAATCACACTAATAAAACCCTATTTAACTGCTCTATTATACACTTCAGCCCTGTTAAAACACAGCCATGGCCTGTGTGGGTGTGTATATGTATATGTGTGTGTTTTTGAACACTCTGTAGGGCAAAGCACTGTTTTTCTTTTGGGAATTACACAGTGTAAGGGACTTTTTAAGTCAATTACATGCAATTAAGGGGACTTTTTTATTTTATTTTTATTTTTTTACCCCTGGTGCTCGTGTGTGTGTGTGTGTGTGTGTGTGTGTTTAATTTAGTCTTAAATGTCTTGTGAAAGTCCCTCCTGCTTGTGCTCTGCCACTGTGTGTGTGTTTGTGAGATGTTATGCCAAACAAAAAGAGCTCAGGAAGCTGTTACACGGGAAAAGTTTATTTTCTAAATCAGTATTTTTGTCTTGTTTTCCACTAAAAATACCTAAACATTCTTTAAATAAAAAATATATATATATATATTTACAAATATTAAGAAGCAAGGCATTAAGCCTTAATTTCAAAGAAATCTAACAAAATGGAGCAAAATTTATGTACAAAACAAAACTCAAACTTTTTTTCGAATGGGGTAAGAAAAATACACTTATTTTCTCTTAGAATTAAGTTTATACAGTATTTCTTACCCAGTATTAGTATTTTTTTTTCTTTTTTTTTTTTTTTTCTTATTTTAAGCATGAATCTCACTAAAATCTTTGTTTTCTTTGAAAACAATACTTAATATCTTATGTCTCATTTTGCTTGGCAAGTAAATGCATCTTGTTTTAAGGATGTTTAGAATTTTTTTCTAAAAAACAGGACAAAACTACTGAGTAAGGAAATTATTTTTTACAGTGTACTGATGCCAATATGTAAAGGGCAGGGTGGCTGATGAACGATATAATGATGACTATAGGCTATTCACTCTCAGTGTTATGTATGGACACAACTACTCATTCTTTATTACTATTTTCAAACATTTTAAAAGAATAGTAAAGTCAAACTATGACATCAAAACTATTAAATAAACAAATGGATATATGGGAGTTATGCAGTGATCAGAAAATGTTGAACAAATCGAAGCTTATTTTTTAGCTCCTTTAAAGTAGCCACCGTTGCCTTGATAATAGATTTGAGCACTTCTGACATGCTTTTTAAACAGTATTTATTTTTGGGCACTGTGGCTGCTTTTCCGTCACAATTTGGTTTTTAAGATCATGAGTAATTCAGTCATGTCCAAACTTTTGACTGATAGTTAATATATAATGCTGTTCAGTATGGAAAATAAGATGCACAAAATTGCTCAATTTAAATCTCAAGTAATTATTTCTTGTTTTAAGGATGTTTGGATTTTTACTAGAAAATAAGACAAAAAATCTCAGTAAAAAGAAAATTTTTTGCAGTGTGACACAAAATTGGGGATGTGTGATATAAGCAGAAATTTACTCTCACTTAGCACTTTATTAGGAACACTATGGTCCTATTAAAGTGCCCAACGTGGTCTTCTGCTGTTGTAGTCCATCCGTCTCAAGGTTCGATGTGTTGTGCATTCTGAGATGCTATTCTGCTCAATTGTACAGAGTGGTTTTCCAAGTTACCGTAGCCTTTCTGTCAGCCTGAACCAGCCTGGCCATTCTCCGTTGACCTCTCTCATCAACAAGGCGTTTCTGCCCACAGAACTGCTGCTAACTGGATGTTTTTTGTTTTTGGTACCATTCTAAGTAAACTCTAGAGACTGTTGTGCATGAAAATCACAGGAGATCAGCAGTTACAGAAATACTCAAACCAGCCCATCTGGCATCAACAATCATGCCACTGTCAAATTACTGAGATCACATTTTTACTTTTGATGTGAACATTAACTGAAGCTCCTGACCCATATATGCATGATTTTGTGCACTGCACTGCTGCCTCACAATTGGCTGATTAGATAATCGCATTAATAAGTAGGTGTACAGGTTTTCCTAATAAAGTGCTCAGTGCAGAGTGTATATTGAAATACACATTTTTGGTCGATAGCGATATATCATTATACACATATTTTTATAGAAAGTAATTCAGAAACTTCCGGAAAATATTGAAAGTTTAATTTTCTATTTAAAACAATGTCCAAAGTAGGCCTAATGGTTGAAAAATCACGTCCAACTTTATTAATAAATAAAATGTTATCTCAAAAATGAGGCTTCTCTCTTTTTAATTAATCATTTAAGTGTTTGCTTTGACTCTAAAGCAAACCCCTTCATCACGTACATTATTTGTTTTGGATTTAGCCTACAATTGGACGCTGTAAACCTTCACGCAATATGCTAGATATAAATGCATGGTTGACAAAGGTGGTTAATAATTCATGAGGTAATTTACTCAGTGAACAGATGCCTGTATGAAAGCTTGACACCATCAACAACAGTAACTAAGATGAGCAGGAGGGTCAGTTCCACACTGCTTTTTATAAACAAGCTTTTCATAGTTTTCTCTCGGAATGTAAAGTGACTGGAACCTGATGTTGTGTTAAATGGGCATTCCTCGTTATTTACAGAATTTTAAAAACATTTACGGATAAACTGGTGTCCCTGATATTGACGGATTGAAAAAGAGAGCGAGTGCACTCTCATCCTAGAACACCATGAGTAAAAGGCCCCTTTTATTGCAACATAAAGCAAAAGTAACTAATGAGAGATAACATTTATACAATGATTATAATATAATGTTTATTGTACTGCATCCTCTCATTGGAAGGCACATTTCCTACCATATTGCGGCATGTTGCATAACCGCGATAGAAACGACACTCAATTAATTACTGGTTGACACATTTCTACCGGTATGTTGATTTAATTGGTATATTATCCACACCTAGTTGAAATTATCACTTCTGTTAGTTGTTCAGACAGTTAATGACAGATAAACCCAAAATGTCCAAAAATTGTTCGATTAATTAACCGGGCCGAAACCACTGTTATAAATCTCAAAACCACCCTCCATCCAGTGTATTATCTAGAACTAGATTTTTGTTTTCCTGCTACTGCTGACTCTCTTCACTCTGATAGAGACTACAGAGAACGCAATTGCCTGTCTTTATTACATCTAAAGCTCTAATCTTTATTGATAAGGCAGCCGAGAAGCCCTGCTAAAACATTATCTTGGTCAATGTGTTTTCACACACTCAGACACAGGATCAGTTCCACAGCCCTCCCTCCACCGTACACACACAGAGAGCCCCATGTCCATCAGTCAGACTATAAGTGAACACATTGATCCTTCTGACACTCCTCCCACTTTTACTCGTGGTCCATCTCTGTCTCTCTCTCTCTCATTTCTGCTCCAGTCTTTCGATTAAAGAAAGAAAATACAGACCAGTTTATACAGTCATTGATTCTTCTTTAATTGTTGTAGAAAAGGAATGAAAAGAAATGAAAAGAAAAGAAAATAAAAGAAAAAGAGCTCGATAGTGTGAGTTCTCGGGCTTGGTGGTTTGATTTTGGATGCATGTTTGTTTTGTTTTAAAAGTTTTATGTGTATTTACGATTGTGTATTTGTGTGTTGTTGTGAAAAGGTGAGTGTAGTTTGTGTTATTGTGAAAGGTGCTTGTGTATTTTTGTTTGTGTTGTAACCCCCCCTGCACACACATACCCCAATGTAGAAATATACCACTGCCCTCATTAGGGCTCCTAATAAGGGGTACTGAGAGAGTGTAAGAAGGAAAAAAATAGTGGGAAAGAAGGGGGAAAAGGTTTTAAATTTTAATAACGATTTTGTAATCTTTCCTGACAGAAAACTCCTCATTATTTTCATCTCTCTGTGTCTCTACCTCCTCCACTGATAAATGGGCTTTTCTTAGCTTGCACTCTCTCGTTCTCTTTCTCTCACACATAGTCTTTCGTTCTTTGCTGTTCTTCTTTTGAGGTTAGGTTTATGTTTTTAACCCAATTGACTCAGTTTAATTTTACCTGCTCATTTTAAAAGGAGTTATTTTGCTAGACCTGGACTCTTGGTCTGTACTTGGTGTCTCTGAAATCACTGAAATGTTACCTAAGCTGAGAAAGAAGGAAACTGTTAAAGAAAGAAGCAGAATTAGGGTTTATCCTGAGCTGTTAGCTGTGACAACATGAACAGGTCTCTTCCAGCGTGGTGTCATGTAATTGACAGAGAGGATAGTTGTGGTTTGATGGGTCCTGCTCTGTTCTTTCTGGACATGTTTCAGCATGGGATAGAACCTCCATCAGACAGGCAGCGGACACAACACTTCTTCTGTTCTCACTCTCTCTATCCTCCTCATTTATTAACGTGTTTCAACTCGGAAAAGACAGGACGTGGAGGACCCATAGATTAGCCAAATAAGTACCAAATACCTCAGTCTGTTCATCATGTTTCCATCAAAGAAAAGGCAATTTTGGACAGAAAAATCATGTCGGCCCCTTTAAATTTACTTGTATCAAACCAGGAGCCAGTAATGGTGTTGTCATAATGTTCCCATAGGTACATTTTTAAAAATTACAACTCAAAATGCAAACCAACTAAATGTTAAAAAACTAGATTGCTTCCATTATAATCGGCAAAATCTGTCTACGCAAGCACGTGATGCAACGTAAAATCATTTTGAGGCTGTTTCTGGGTGTTTCTTGAACTTCAGGCACTTTTAGCACTGTGGACTTCTAGAAAGTAAAGTCTTGTTAAAACATTGTTTACACACCATTTATTTATTTATTTTCTTCTAACGATGTCCAACAGTGGTTGTACATGCACACAGGAGATTTATGCCATTTCTTTTTTTTTTTTGCTGAAAGTCCCACCAGAGGGTCATTTCCTCCATATCTCAAATTCTGTACTGAGTTCAATACAATTCCATGGTGTACATGATATTGTTAAAGTTTTTATTTTTATTTTTCATGATTATTATTATTATTTAAATGGCCAACTCCTTTGTCATGCTAAGACTAATTTCATAGCTGACATTTTATGTATCCTAAATACAGACGATTAAATTATTATTATTTATTTATTTATTTATTTATTTATTTATTTATTTATTTATTTATTTTTTTTTGCATAATATGGCAGAATTACAGCTTGATTGGAAATGGTAATAAAATGTTCTGCTCACAAGATTTACCTTGATGTTTTCTTGAAACATCACTTGTCTCATATTTCATCTCAAGCATGCTCTTTTCTGACACTTTTGTTGTCTTGGTTAACAAGTACACGTACTTTAGAAAAAAAAAAAAAAACTTTGGGGCAAAATTGTTTGGTGTGGTGGAAATGATGCCACAACAGAGGGACAGTCATATTATCATTATTTTTTTAAATTGATAGAAATAATTTCACTCAAGAAGTATTGAAACGGTTTATTCACTTTGTTTAGAATACCATAGTTTTAAACGTAATGATTAGTATTTTTATAATGGATTTTGATCATTTTGACAAGGTTAAAACATTAAAATCTACACATAAAAGGCATTTGAAAATGACCAAAAAAACGTATTTATCAAGGCAGTTTTAATGAGACCTTCATATAACAAAAATAATCTGAATCTGTTCATTTTAATATAAATCAACCCCTCGGACATGAAAGTGTCCGAAGTCGAAGAAGTACCCTTCTATTTTTGTTGCGGTGCACAGCTATTCTAAGAACCTTATTTTCTTGTCCATTTATAATAAAAATGCTTTTATTTATAAATATAATGTGTTTTAATTGATTGCTATAATTTTTTTGTTTGTTTGTTATATATTTAATAACTTTAAAAAAAAGTTTGCATATCCCCCATCTGTTAACTAGCTTCAACACCAGCATGATGTTGGTGGAAAAGGGGTACCAATAGTCTGTTTCTGTACTTCTGTTCTTTAAAAACACGGTTATTTTTAGTAGAGGTTGAAATGGACTGCCACAGGGGAGGAATATTTTTACGTTTAAAAACCAAAGTTCCCTATTATCAATGATTATTTGAGCTCACCTACATGACAGCATGAATTAGTTCCCCAAACATGTTCCTCAAATTATAACAGGTCCCTGTGAACAGTCCTTTTCAAAGCATTTTTTTTAGTAGTCTGTGTCGAACCTGGTGTTGGGCTGGGCTCTTAAAGTGAAGGAAAATTAGCTGCTCTGTGTGATGACTGTGCCACTCTCCCTCTCTCTCCCTCCCTCTGTGCCTGGACGGAGAGTTGCCTGGGGCCTCTCCGCCCACCCTCAAGGGCCTGTCAGTGCAGCCTCACCAAAGGCAGATTAATCTACATTACTGTGAACAGCTCAGCCTGGCACCCAAACCACTCATGCTTAGCCTGGCCCCCAAACCACTCACACACACACACACACACACATTTAACTTATCTTGCACTTAAACTTCAGTTAGAAATCTACAGATCAACTGGTCAGAAAATTCTGTTTTATAGAAGTTCAATAGTTCAGTTTATTAGAAATTCAGTCTATGAGTTCTGTGAGATTTTATAAACCAACACACAAAAGTCTATTAAGTGTAGAATAAAGCAAAAAGCCACGAGAGGCCTTGTGCTACAGTGATTTTACCACAGGCAAGGGGCATTTTTACCTAAAGACCATGTGGTGAAAAAACCCAACCGTAGTAAAATCAGTGTAACACACATGACTCGAATGGCTTATTGTTTATAGAAAAGACACCAATGTTCAACAAATAGTTCCATTTATTAATGCTAATAATAAGAACTAATAAATGCTGCCATACAAAGGCAAAACACTGTTTCCTCTGAATCTCAGTATAATTGAGCCAAACCAGTCCCAGTTTTGACAAATACTATGTATTTACTTTGTTTTGACTTTGCATGACAGATTTATTAAGTCCACACTAATAAGATTTTGGTTGAAAGAGCATTGATTTTTTTTTTCTACGTTTATGCCTCTCATCCACACTGGAAGTGTGTTTTTCCTCTACCGAAAATGGAGACTTCAGGAAACCTCAGAAGTTATTTTTTCTAAGACAACACTCATAACACCAAAACGACTTAGTTCTTGATAACAGCAAAATATTTGTCACACTATTAATTCTTTAATAATTAATTATTTTGTTTTAACCGCCTTTAACTGTTGAGGCAGCTGCCATATTGGTTCTTTTTAAATGACATCACAACTGTGAAGTTGGAGCTTTCATAATATTTTGAGTTTACAACTTGTAATTACAAGTTCTATGAAGACGTGAACGCTTTTTACAAGTCGGAATCTCGAAATGACGTGAATGCACCATAACAGTTGCTGAGCAATGCAATGCACATTAATATAGAATTCAACTGATTACAGGTGTGTGTATATCACATTTTTTACAGTGGCTTCAAAAGTGACTCATGAATTTTGAGTTTGAACTATACCTTCTATAATAACGAAAATGGTGCAGCTGCTTTATCCTAATAATAGCCACGTTTACATGCACTTAAGCAAAAGTTTATTCCAGGGATATTGCAGAAAGCGGCATTCTGAAAAGTCATGAAAATTAGAATTTCCTTACGCTGCTTAAGGGATTAAGAGAAAGCGGTTTGACACATCTGGGTTTCTTCTCGAGAATGCGACACTTAATGTGGTCATGTAAACACATTAGCAGCACTCTGATGGGTGTTTGAAGAGTGCGCATGTGCGTGAACAGACCAGATAACAAACGTCATGTGATGGAGCCCAACAACAAGTCAACACAGCAGAAAGAATTCAAAATTTCTCAGAGTACAATTGGATAAGCACATACATTAAACTATACCCATTTATACACACCAATGTAAAATACTGACTGTGCCTCACGTTTGCGTATATGCGCTGATACATTGGGGGAATCCCAGAGATTTACATAATAGGGAAACCCCACTATCGCAGCAATTTTGTTGCAGGTCGCAATGCAAAGTTAAGGAAACAAACATAACAGCAACTCTGGAATATCTGGAAATAAAGCAAAGCAACAGAGAATAAAATACCGAAGTCTTCCTCGGATACCATGTTTGTTATTTACACAAGCATCACGGGGAAATTACGTTGCTGTGCAGAAAGCTGCTTACTGACTGAGCCGCATGTACACGGGAGTAAAGAGTACGTCGCTTATACAGTGCATGTAAATAGGAATGCTACTTGCTCACAATAAGCTTCGTTTTCGCAATAAGCCACTTTCTGGTGTCCATGTAAATGTAGTCAATGATGGGCAGCAAGCAGAGGAATATCTATAAAGGTCACATGATTTTCCACATATATCAGCCCTGCCTTTATTCCACTAGTATTCAGCTCCTGTCATAGCACACAACAGCTGTGCCATCCTGTAACATGCTCTTTATAAAGCCTCAAGAATTCCCATTCATCCTTCTCCCAAAGCTGTTTCCTGTTCCTTTGGGAACCAGCAGAACTCTAAACATCATGAACAGTCTGTCCCCTTGCTTAGGGTTTGTTTATGAGTGTGTGTGTTTGTAGCCAGTATAAATAATAAATGTTACTTAAAGGTGCTATATGTAAGATTGACAAAAAGCATTTGAAATGGGTACTGCAGTCCAGATTCAAAATATTGGAGAGTTGTCTGCCCCGCCCCAGACTCGAAGCTCACGCGGGTTGCCAGAATGTTGACACGCAAATTAGCCAACTCAGCATCGGTTTTAAAGGATTTCTGGGCATTAAGCTGTCTCTGTCTTCCAAAGGTATCTCCAATATTTATCCTTGTTTTACTATGCCTCTGGTCATGGTGGTTTTTGGACAGACGGCGAGGCTTTTTAGGTCAGGTGGAATCTGTTATCTCTGATCCAGTTCGATTGCTGGCTTCCATGGCTGCAGCATGCAGTGTTGTTTGCCTGCAAACTTGTTCAAATCTGGCAACCTGGTGGTGTCAAAATACTATTGGTGAGAGGGCAGTGGGTGGGATCACACAGGCCAAAACATATACAGAAATTCTGTCCCGGAATGGAAACTTCAAAGTAGAATATACTGGCTGTAGCATTGTTATCGAAGAAGCCAGTATTTCAGCTTAGCATGTTTCCTAATTCTCTAATGACATATTATGCTCATTTTATGATTTAGTACAGTAAAAATATTACATATAACACCTTTAAAGAGACATGTTGGATATTGTTGTCCTCTGCCAAGCATCTACTCCCAATTATGAATTATGCCGGACCAGCGTCCAATCATAGCGAGCCTCTCATCAGCACTGCGGAAAACACCTCATGCGATCAGAAAGCACTCTAATGGTTTATCTTAACAAAACAAATGTTTACACACATCTCAGACTGTACACATATACATGGATACTTCACACACTGTTACAAACTCGCTGTAGGTTTAATGGGGTGCTGATTTTTGGACCCAGGTGGTTATGGAAAACTTGAGAATTCTCAATTTTGATTTCCAGGCACAGTACCATTGACTCGACCAGTTGTGTGAATTTGGGGCGGGACTTTCTGTTTGTAAAACCAATGGAAGATGGATGAAGTTTTCTTGAATCTGTTTGAAAACTATTATATTTGCAATTCCATTTGGTGATGCTAGTTGCGCAGAAATGACATGGTTTAACTTTAAAAAAAAACGTAAAAAATACATTAAAATTTCTAAAGTGAATATATAAATTTCTCTAGTTAATCCAGTAACAGTATAATTAACTGAAAAAGTTGTGGAAATTCATTGGTTAAAATGTGTGGGAACGCTATGTTTTCTCACACAAGCCTTCACGCATACTATAGTGGTTGTTTGTCCCAGTATTTGGCACCCCAGCAGCAGTAAGGTGTATATTGTAATGTTACTTTGCTTTCTTTGCATCAGTGTGTGTGTGTTGGACTGGAGTGGTGATGAATGGGTGTGTTTGAGTTATTCATCTCCTGCTTATAGGAGTGGACAGTGGCCTTGCTCTCTCCACATGTCAGCACATGGGATAATTCTGTCATTTGTCAGGAATGACACAGAGGGCAGAAGCCCCTCCTAGAGATCATCTAGGGGTTTCACCCTTCCAGCAACCCTTTTCACCCTCAGTGCACTCGTCCATGTGGATCCATGTGTTACAGTGATTTTACCATGGTAAATGTGTTAAATGGAGCTCAGATTACTACACTCTTATTTTGTAGCTGAAAGCACAATCAAATTGGCCAAAATGTTTAATAAATTAATCTACAGAGTCCTACACTTTTATTAGTAGCTGAAAACAACCAATGAATTTGCCAAAATAATAAGCAAACATGCAAAAGGCAAGGGATATAAAGAGCTTTGTGAATGAGGGCTGTTTCATTTCTATGGAAATCTGCAGAGCTTTCTGCAAATTCTGGTGCAGATTCTTTAGTTTTGAGTTTCTGTTTTTATGTTTTGGTCATGTGACAATTGGAAAAGTGAGTTTTATGGAGAATTCCATCAGTAAATGTGTGAAATGTATTAGCTGGAGGAAAGCTACGAGCCACACTTTTTACTTTACAGAGAAAAATAAATGCTCTAAGCAAAGTTATCACACCGTGTCATGTTTTGCAAGGGTGTGTGTGTGTGTGTGTGTGTGTGTGTGTTTAAAAAAAGAAAGATCTGACGGTGAAGTGAAATGTGTTTATCTGGTTCAGTCATGAAAAGTCATTTTGGATGCAGGGAATGTACTCTGTCACATGATGTGCATGAGAAACAAGTATTAATCATTTTATATTGCATGAAGATCTTCACACAAAAAAGAACACTTTGTCATCATTTTATTATTTCCTCACAGTGTTCTAACCTCGTATGACTTTCTTCTGTGGAACACAAAAGGAGATGTTAGGCAGAATAACACCTTCAGTCATCATTCACTTTCATTGAATGATGCAATGAAAGTGAAGTGAGGTTAAATGAATGTTCCGGGTTCAATATAATTTGAGCTCAGTCGACAGCATTTGAGGCATAATGTTGAGTACAAGAAAAAATTATTTTGATTCGTGCCTCCAGTGAGGCACTTACAGTGGAAGTGAATGGGGGCCAATTTTTTTACATTAAAATACTCACTTTTTCAAAAGTATTGCCACAAGACATAAACAATATGCGTGTAAACATGATTTTAGTGTGATAAAATCACTTACTAACCTTTTCTGTGTAAAGTTATAGCCAATTTTACAACTTCGTTACCATGACAATGTAATGACTACAAACCCTATAATGACTGTAAAAATTACGATTTAAACAACTTTACAGCTCAAATAATACACAAGTTTTAACAGAAGTATTAATGTAAGTGCTTTTATAAAATTATAAGCTTCACATTTCTGTGTTTAAACCCTCCAAAAATTGTCACCATTCACTTCCAGTGTAATTGCCTCACTGTAACCTTGATTTTGGCTTTTTTTAAAGAAAAGGACGGATGAGTCAAAATTTATTTTTGTGGTAATCAGCATTATGCCACAAATGCTGTCGATTGAGATTAACTTGTATTAAACCCGGAACATTCCTTTAAAGCAATAAAGAAAATAGTACGGGTTTGCAACAACATGAGGGCGAACAAATAACAGAATTAGCATTTTTAGGCTAACTATCCCATTAAACATGTCGTTTTTACTATTGTGTATGTATTTACTATTGTGTATCAATGTATGTCCTTAAAACAGCTAACATGAAATCTCTTTCTCTTTTCCTCTTTTGATCTCTGTTTCTCTTCCTCTCTTCACCCACAGGATCATTCAGAATCGTGTCCTGGTCTTCATCCTGGGTGCCATCATCCTCCTCACCATAGTCTTGGCCATCTATTTCAATTTGCGAGGGCACTGATCTCCACTGACTGGCCCTATGCGTGCTTGCGTGAGTGTGTACGAGCGTGTGTGTAAGATTAATAGTGACAAAAGCGTTGGGCTAGAGTAATTAGGACAAATTGTTCACATGAATCATTCCTGGTGGGCAGTGACAGGGAGCCTCTCCTCTCTGCTCCCGAGCGGAGCGGGGCCATGCCTACCCTCTCTCCCTTCATATTTATACTACATCTATTACTTTTAAAACCCTTGTATGGTATCTACACATGACTGACCAACCCATAGAGAAGCCTGCATGTACGTGTGGACAACAGGACCATGATGGAAGTATGAGAACAACAGATGGATAAAGATTAGGAAGATGAACCGTACACAATGCATGTCATAACCTGCTGTTTTACTGTAAAGTAGTTCACCCCAAAATTTAAATTCTGTCATCATTTACTCACCCTCATATTTTTCTAAACCAGTATGACTTACTTTCTTCCGTCAAACTTAAAAGGAGGAATGTTGAAGAATGTACTAATGTCCCCAAAGAATGGGGACTGGAGTATGATTAAAAAAATGTTAGATACTTTTTGAGACTTTTATTGCGCTTTTGCACCATGTTTAAAGCCCCGTTCTTTGTAATTGCATGGAAAAACATCTAGTACATTCTTCAAAATGTCTCCTTTTGTCTGCCTTTGAGAAAGACAGTCATACAGGTTTGGGTGAGTAAATGATGAATTTAATATATGGGTGAACTATTATTTTATTATATTGTTTAAATGTTTATTTGTTTTTGTTTTTGGCGGCAAAGGGTTTAGGGGGCGTCAGAGCTGAAAGCTGATGTATATTAGTAAAATACCATCCTTCAGGTATGTGTGTGATGGAGACGTACACAAGGCAAGGCCCCTGGTGCAGTACCATTTAGCACACGGTGCAGAATCACACACACTACACACAGCTCAAAGGTCACACGCCCGTCTCTCAGTCCCCCTTTATCCAGGATTAGTAGCTACTCACGCTGTTCCTCTAAGGTCAGCGAAGACCTCGCATGTGTTTAGTTAAACCAGCAGGACTGCTTTGAACAAGAAAACATCCGTGTCCACTCTTACCTTTACTAATCAAATCTGACAGCATGATATTAACTGAAGTCAATTGTACTAATAAGAATTGTGTTATGTATTTATTCGTCTTGTTTCAGATGGTTGATTGTATTGTATTTTTCGCTGTTTTTCTTTTTCAATTTATCTGGAATTTATTTTAGCAATTGGTGTATGACATTAAAATAATTTCATTTGTCTATACTGTAAAAATCATCTGAGTGTGTTGCAAATGTGTATCATTATTCCTAAAGGGGGACCAACTAGCAAGCATCAGTATGAAAATATTCAAAATTTAGAGTTTGCGCCAGGCTTTCACCTGCTGTTTGGGTATTAGCATATAAGAAATCTGGGAAAGATGACTATGTACTTATTGTACAGTTAATTTCAGTTAGTGTATCATATGTGTGTGAGGATCTGTGTGTGTGTTTTCATAAATGTATGTGTGCATCTTTATACTCTTTGGCTCTGTTCCAAAACTTAGCTGCCTTGCAGCTTAATTTTTACATAGGCAACTGTCTTCTAAGGGAGCGTTCACACAAAATGCATTTTTGCAAAAATGCAAAATGCTGTTTTTTATGTTTTTATATGTAAACATGCACTAGATGGACATCTTTGCCCATTGTGCCACTTATTGCTGTTCAGTGTCTTAAATTTAGCACTGAATTTTTATGACATTTTGTCAAGTTAAAATAACTTCTACTTTTAAAAGACACTTGAGATCTTGAGACACTTGCATTCTGTTCCATTTGTTACATCAAGCTTTTTTTAATATAAGAGCACTTTATAACTGGAATTCCCCTTAAGCAACACCCTAACATGAAAGTGATTGATTTGGAATGCTCTTTATTAGCAAACCTGTGCATCATACAAATAGCACTCCCGTCAGCCAGAGACAGACCACTTATATTAAAATGAAATTGGAACACACAATATGGCGGGTGTAGAAAAGGAAGTCTCGCCTTACAGGTTAAATAATCAATCACCTTTTAGATACAGACATCGCCTGTCAGTTAGCTCCAGAACATGCATGCGCATTATCTGGACCAGTCTGAAAAAGCTAAAGAAGCACAATTTATGATACCATTTTTTTTATTTCTTTATTTTTTTATTGTACTGCTGATTTGAAATATGTTATTTGATTGTAATCTTGACCAACCGTTTTGGAGATTTCAAGTAGATATGAGCTGTACTTCTATGCCGCTTGTTTACATAAAAAAAAATAGCTTCCCTGGAGAGTTTCCAAGATGGCCGCTGAGTGGACTGACTTGCCTTGAAAGTAACTTTGGCTTGTTAGCATGTTGCTAAAGTTAAGATAAAGTTGCAAAACCGTAAGACCCCATTTACACCTGGTATCAAGATGCATCCCAGGTGATCCGATCACATGCTCAGGCAAGACTCGTCGCTTTTTACACCTGGTCACTCAGAAGCATCTCGCTTTTGTTTGGATTTCGAGGGGAGGTTATCTGATTTCATACATCAATCACTATGTCAGTGTGTTACTGCATGGTAATAAACTGTAAAAAGGAAAATTAGAATAAAACAGGCACGCTGTTTCTCCAAAATGTAGTTGAAATGTAATCTTAGCACAAACGCAACATTTCGAGCAGAATTCTCAGAAGGAGATTCAGATGTTCATGCTTCTCATCTGTTTCGCTGAATGTTGATATCAGACACACTGAAGAAGATCCATGTAGTTCTCGTGCTTGTGTATGTATTCGCTTTTTTCGAATTTTTCGTTTACAAGCCGTTTGTAACTGGCAAAGTTTAAACTCTTGTTTTAGTTGATTGACAGGTGAGGGGTGGCGCTTCACTGCAGTCCGGGACGCATTCAGGATGGATTAGCATTTACACCTCAAATGCAATATGGTCAATATGGTCCTGAAATGCATCTTAATACCAGATGGAAACGGGGTCTAAAAAGATTTTAAAAACATATTCCATATTTTAAAATAAAAAAATTATCAATACATTTCCTTTGATATTAGAGGTTTCCTCCTCTGCAAAGGATATATGCGATGTTGTCATAGAATTTGGCCAAAAGTAGATATCTTACATTTTACCCTTTGGAACAACCTTTGTGTAATGACCAAACCAATTACATAAAATGCTGCCTATGTAGGCAGCTCACTAGCTTTTGGAACAGAGCCTCATTCTGCAAGTCTGCAGTGATTAACACACGCCCGCCATCTCTTTCTGTCACCCCACGCACAATACCCCTGTCACTCGTGACGCATACACACACACCTTGGCTGGTCGAGGTGCCTGACGGACAGACGGACCGTCAGACAGACAGGCAGAAGTCATTTGATATTCTGTTTCAGGCCGGGTGGATTGTCTTATTTTGGAAGCAGCCTGGTGGGGGGTTTTCTCTGACTCTGCTTCACAGCTACGGCTTCAAAGCACCAAATTAATAGCCAACAAAATAGTGCGTCTCTGCGTATCCCATGTGGGCTCAACCTATTGAGAGTTATCATTAAGTTGAGGAAGAAAGAGAAGGGACGAGGGGGAGCTGAATCCTGCCAGTTTAACCAACCTCATCAGATAATGGCCTCTGTAATTGGGTTTTGCATCAAACAGCGTATAGAAAGCACGTGTGCACATTTAAGTGTGATAGTGATGAGATTTGTCCTTGTTTTGCTCATGTGTGCTGGGGACAGCTTGAGCAATGGCACAGCTCTACATTGCTTTCCTGCACCTGCGCATGTATATGTGAGACATCAGTTGGCTGTTCGTGTAATGACTTGGATGTGTGTTAGTGTGTTTTGCTGGCTCAGTCTGTGTATATATGTGTGTGTGTGTGTGTGTGTGTGTGTTATCTGTCTCGCTCTCCCTCTCCCTCACTCTGTCTCTCTCTACTCGGGCCTGTCAGATCCTCTCAGCAGAGTGTGGCTGGTGGAAAAGCAGCGTGGCTGCGGTTCTATTTGAAGTTGTAATGGTGTCAAAAAGTCAGTGCTGACTGACAGCCGTCAGTCCCACTGGGGCTCATTAAATCATAACAACTTGACAAGGAAATAATTGAGCACTGACGATAAGTTGGGGCCCATTTAGATGTTTTTATTTTCTTTCATTTTTAGTTGTGGCTATTACGTTCATTAAGAAATTGCATTAAACAGCCGTTGGGGGTGGGGGGGGGGGGTGCTAATGATTTGTTTATATCCCCTTTTTTATTATTTAAACATTAGGTGAGTCACGTGACACCTATGGCAGGTTGGCGGATCTTTTTTCCCCATCATCTGTTTCTTTCTCCCTCTCCTTTTTCATCTCTCTTTTTTGCCCTCCATGCTTCCCTCTCTCCTTCCTTTCTCTCTCTCTCACTAAGCAGCGAGTGCCTTTGGAATATGAAATTGATTATTCATTACCCGCTTCTCTGTAGCTGATTTGGTTTGCGTGTTGTGTCTTCTATGCGAGGAGGATGAAAACTTGTCAAAAATGGGTTATATCTTATTCCGAGGGGCATCAGTAGTGGCAGTTACAGACAGACTTTAATATTTCATTATGCCTGACGTTAACCCTGCTAAGTGACTTCTGCTAGTGGGCCTTTAGTGAGAAAGAGACTCTGATTAGCTCCTATCACAGAACAGGCTACAGAGAGGCAGACAAGACCCATTGCGGTCACGGCAGAGATGGGCGTTTGGTCTTGATTTACTGACATCTCGTTAGATGGTTGCATGTGCATAAAATGGATACTACAGAGTTCCCATTACTGTCCTTAAAAACCTGGGAGAATTGAAATTATGTTTCCTATGCCTGGAAATAAATACAATCTTTAAAAGGCATGGACATTTCTATAGTGAATATCAGTGTTGGGTAAGTTACTTTAATATGGTACAAATTACTAATTACTTCATTGAAAAATTAATCACATTACTAATTGCTTTACATTTAAATTACTTTCTTAAACACTTTTTTTACATAAAAGTTTGCTTTTCCGCTTAACAGATTCAAAGTAATGTTTGTATTTCCTCATTCATTGTCGCATTGTAAGTCATACTTTCAGCACCGCATGTTTCTCCCTTATTATGACTCAATAGGGGGCGCATGCCTTGCGGCTGTCACAGAAGCACAAACAGACCTACGTATGAACAGAATTTTAAATGTATTCTACATAAATACTATTACTTTAGAAATATGTGTAACTCAAAAAATGTACTTAAAGCTGATGTAACTTTTTCTGTGTTAAAATACTTGCTTGTATCCCAGCTTAATATGCAGAGACAACTATAATTAAGGTATTCAAAGGTAAATTTTCTCGAAAACTGTAGGCACTGTGTCACTGATAATTCCTCTGTTTGTTTTGAGCGACCCGCTTAGACCCGCCCCAACAGTGTTACTCAACCAATGGGGGGCAGGACTATCTCTTTGTTTGAACAACGGCAGACGGGGCGTATTTAGAAAGCTGTTTTGAAAACAATGTTTATTTTTACAATTTCGTTTGGTGGCGCTAGTTGCGCAGAAATTACGTCAGGTTTAAAAGTCATTAATCTAATTGAAAGTCAGTAGATGTCATCTGATTATAAGAATTAAAAAATGTAAAATGTTACACAATTTTTTAACTAAAAAGTAATTAAAGTAACTATTACTTTATAATCAGATTACACCCAACACTGGTGAAAATAGATTTTTCTAGTTATGCTTTTCTCTAAAATATTTCATCAGCTAGATGTGTACAACTTAAAAAATGCTTGCAAACCACAGTGATATCTGTTCTGGGATCGAATCGTTCTTTTGAGTCCGTTCTTTTCAATAAAGTGGTCCAACTGGTTTACACTTCAATTTAAATGATTAGCGAATTGGGCTGAATCAAAATGTTTTTTCAAAATTCTTATTCAGTTATCACAAATGACTGGAAAGGTCATGGAAAAGTCATGGAAATTCATTCAAAAAGTGTGGGAATCCCTGATACTAAATACATGAAACGACATTAATTTGCACACTTGTGCATATATGGTAAATGAGTTTAGCATATTCACTTTTATTTATTAAATGTCAAATTTTACTCCTGTCATATTAGTTGGACAGAAGCAGCCTGCCACATTGAGCATTAGTGTGTGTTTACTGTGCTTTTATTTTTTTTTTTAGAAAGGTCATCAGAAAGCATAATTGGAGGTCCACATTTTATCTGTTGGGGTACATCTTTCTCTATTTTTACTTGTTTGCACGTCCCGGGATAAAATTTCACTCTATAGATAATACAGATGGATCCAGCTTTCTGTGTGTGTGTGTGTGTGTGTCTTTAGATTCCAGGCAGCATGGGGAGATCTGTGGCCTCTCTTGTAAGTGCAGTGGGATAATAGACTTACTTTCTTTTCTTTAATTTTACTATCTGGGTAACTGTGCACAATTGTACAAACCTGTTGCACAAATGCACACGACAACATCCTCATTCTCCTCTGAATAATGAATGCAGTTGATGTGTCATGAAATCCATCAATTATGTTTTCTTCTGGTGTGTCACATTATGTGAGTGAATACCCATCAGTTGGAACCATGGATCTGATACTGTGTTTGCACTGTGGACTATTGTGTCTCTGTGAGTTTGACTTTACATGAGGGTGTTTGTTCCAGGCCAGAGACCCAGTAATGTTCCCCTCTGACTGCTCATGTGAAAACTCTTATATTTGTTTAACTGCTGTTTACTTTTATGAATTGTGTTTTCTGTAAGCTTGTATAGTTTTAACACTGTCATTAAAGCAGTATTGCATTTCACCCATGTAGCGTGTCCCTTCTCTCATTAGACAAGTTGTGTTGAATGATTTTCTTCACATTCTATCTTTTGAGTCTCATTCACAGGCTGATGCACTAAAGGATCGTCATGGAATAGAACAATGGAGTATGAACAAGTTGCATTTTAAGTTTTTAAACAACAGCCATGTGCTACTCCTGTAGCTCAACTGTTAGAACATGGTGCTAGCAATGCCAAGATCACAGGTTCGATTCCCAGGGAACACACAAACTGATTAAATGTATACACTGAATGCACTGTCAGTCGCTTTGGATAAAAGTGTCTGCCAAATGCATAAATGTAAATGTTACTCTCTGCCTTTGTCTCTGCTATCACACTGTGCTTCTGGAGTGAAAGTGTGTGTATGTGTGTGTGAAGGCACAAATTACACATTGAACAAAGAAGCAGGCCTGACCCATATCCAACACTGACCTACTCTCACTAACAGTGGCAAAAAAATAAAGTATGTGAACCCTTTGGAATTACCTGAATTTATGTAGAAATTTGTCTTAATTACATTAATGAACAAACACAATCTGTTTTTACATTTATGTATAAATTTGTCTTAAAACCTGGTTTGATCTTCATCTAAATTACAATAATGAACAAACAACCTGTTTTAACTAATAACAGAAATAATTGTATTGTTCTTGTACATATTGAATACATTCAAACATTCACAGTGTTGGTTGGAAAAAGTATGTGAACCCCTAGGCTAATGACATAAACAAAAGCTAATTATAGAGTCAGGAGTTGGCAAACTTGGCATCCAAATAATGAAATGAGATTGGAGGTGTGGGTTAGAGCTACTTTGACTTATAAAAAGCACTCAAACATTTTGAGTTTGCTGTTCACAAGAAGCATCTGCTGATGCGGCCCATGCCTCGCAAAAAAGATCTCAGAAGACCTACGATCAAGAATTGTTGCTTTGCATAAAGCTGGAAAGGGTTACAAAGTTATCTCAAAGAGCTTAGATATTTATCTGTCCACAGTTGGACAAACTGTCTATCAATGGATACAATTTAGTACTGTGGCTATTCTCCCTAGAAGTGACCGTCCGGCCAAGATGACTCAAAGTGCACACCACAGAATGATCAATGAGGTTAAAAAAAACACTATAGTGAACTGGTTAACATCTCTGTTCATGAGTCTACTATTCAGAAAACATTAAACAGGCATGGTGTCCATGGCAGGACCCCATTAAGGAAGTCGCTGCTTTCCAACAAAAATTGCTGCATGCCTGAATTTTGCCAAAGACCACCTTGACACTCCACAACACTACTGGGAAAATATTTTGTGGACTGATGAAGGCTGAATGGTTTGGGAAGAACACGCAGCACTACGTATGGTGTAAAAAGGGCACCGCATGCCAACACGAAAACATTGTTCCAACTGTGAAGTACGTTAGAAGGAGCATCATGATTTGGAGCTGCTTCGGGGCCTGTACCGCTTGCCATCATCGAGGGAGAAATTAATTCTCAAGTTTATCAAGTTATCCTACAGGATAATGTCAGGGTGGCTGTGCGCCAGCTGAAGCTCAGTAGAAGTTGGGTGATGCAGAAGACAATGACCCTAAACATCTAAGGAAATCCACTACAGAATGGCTTCAAAAAAAGAAAATCCACCTTTTGGAGTGGCCCAGTCAGAGCCCAGACCTTAACCCAATAGAGATACCGTGAAATGACCTCAAGAGAGCCATTCACACCAGACATCCTAAGAATATGGATGAGCTGAAGCAGTTCTGTAAGGAAGAATGGTCCAAAATTCCTTCTGAACATTGTGCAGGTCTAATCCGCAGCTACCGGAAATGCTTGGTTGAGGTTATTGCTGCCAAAGGAGGATCGATCAGTTATTAAATCCAATGGTTAACTTACTTTTTCCACAGCACTGTGAATGTTTAAAGGGATGTGTTCAATAAAGGCATGAAAGATTATAATTGTTTGTGTGTTGTTAGATTAAGCACATTATGTTTGTCTATACTTGTGACTTTGATGAAGATGAGTTCATATTTTATGACAAATTAGGGCAGAAAACCAGGTCATTCCACATTCACATACTTTAACTTGCCACTGTATATGGAGCCTTCTATAGAAGTGTGCACACACATACTCTGGAAAATACACAGGAATATAATTGGATGGATGGATGGATGGTGGGTGGGTGGATATATATGTCCAACTGGACAGTAATCATAAATGTACATAATAAAATTTGGCCTTGGATGCCTTGACCTGACTGTTGGGTTGCATGGCATGATTGACTTTGCATATGGTGTCTTACCTGACATGATTCTAACTTTGGGAGGCATCAGTGGAAAATCACTGTCTTCAAAAGGCAGCCTGCCATTCATGTTCCCCATTGCAGGAGATCTGAGCGAGCGGTGATACCCTGCGACATCTCTCTAGAAAACGAGATTCAATCAGCTTTGATGGAGCACATCCTCCATGACAGGCTACTGAAGAGCACACTAATGAACTGGGGGGGGGGGGGGCATCGCTTAGCACATCTGCATGTAGATGGCCTTGAATGAAAGGGGGGAGGGGGGGTTACTGGATTCTGCGGGCGAAGCTTGTGTGTGATGGTACTCCATGAACATCAGGGTGGAGAGAGATGTGTGGATGTGTGTGTTTCATTGTCTTAATTCGTCACCTTGAAAAGGGCATGGTGGCCCCCCCCATGTCTGTCTCTCAGTCCCCCTCAGCGATACCTCCTCCTTAGCTGGGGGAATTCATTAAATATTCATGAGCACACCTCCAATGGCAGTGCTTGTCTGGCATTTTTTCTCCCAAGGCAGGAAATGGAGACGTATTCATGCATGGGGGTCCCTGCAGGTTGGCATACAGGGTCATTTGAATGGATGGTTCAAAGGTTACAAAATCCGTATGATGTCCCTCTTCTATTCTTGTCATTACATAGATGACTCTGAAGAGAGAAGATGACCAGAAATCGAGAGAGAATGGATGCTTTAGAAACAAGAAATTTTACAATGGTTGAAAAAAAGGCCTCTACTAGCCCTTGACTTTGGACCCAATTAGAGACTATTTTGTTGCTGCTCGTAAACACATTATACCCAGATGCACAAACACACACAAACCCTCTCGCTTTCACCAACTCGTTTATTTTTAAAGATGGTGGGCCGTTCTGAAAGAGATGTATGATATTGGCAACAAATTTCACAACTTTTGTTCGTTTCATGGATTCTGGATGGCCCAGGTGAATTGAGAGAAGTATTGATTTTCTTTTTTCCATGCAGTGACTTGGGATTAGCCGATTTTCTCATTTATTTTTAAAGACAACTCGTGTGGATTTTTTTTTATTTATTTTTTTTACCCCTTTCCCCCTTTTTCTTTTTTATCTTTCTTTTCTGCTCTTCTTTTGTATTAAAACAGCAATTGTACCCATTCCTCCCTGTATCAGAACTCTTCTTGACCCTGAAAATTGTAATTCTGCTATAGATCACAGCTGCTGAATATTAGCTTTTACAAAAATGTATAAATAAAATATGGTCAAATCTCTGGATCCCAAAAGGCCAGGGCAGAAATTTTAATCAGGATAGGGGGTAGGAGGGAAAGGGGTCGAAGGAGAGAAAGCAAAATTATCTGAAGCACCTGCCCAAAATATTCAGTGTGGAACTATCGAGAAAACGCTCCCTTCAGTGCCTCTCTTACTCTTATGGCAAAGAAATCATTTGGGATGTGGATTTCACTCTTAACAGGACAAAGCAGTAATTGGCCTAAAAATAATTCCATGATTAAATGTTTGACTTTTTTCAGATCTTCCAGTATCCCGAACGTTAGCCTGAACTAAATGCACAAAATCCTTTTAAAGTAGATGAATGAAAGAACTCTAAGTCTTTTGAGAAAATATAATACTTCAAGAATAAGAAAAATGCTTTTCAAGATGAACAGACAGGCTTTTTAAAAAGACTACCCTGCAAGATTCGTTTTCACATTCTTTCGTAAAAGCTAGATTTGTCAAACATGTCCCACCTTTTTGAATTCATCTGCAAAATTAAAGGGTTAGTTTACCCAAAAATTTAATTCCTGCCATAATTTATCCTTATGCCATTCCAAACCCATATAACACTTTTAAGAATGTTGATGCTGCTCTTTCCCACAAAATGAAAGTGAATAATGGTGAATGATCTTTTGTGTTCCACGAATAAAAGATAATCATATGGGTGTGGAACAACATGAGGGTAAGTAAATGATGACAGAATTTTCATTTCTAGGTGAAAGTTTTCCATTAGTATTTGCATCAGGTTAAAAAATTAGGGTTAATCCATCTACAGTCTTAAAAATGTTTCTTGTGCTTGTTCTCTTTTGAAGCAACGTCATCCAAATGCGTAAAGAGCCCACCCACATATGAAACCACATTTAGGTTTGTCTTAGTGGCCTGAGTGATTGTTTTATTCCTGTGTGCATTATGGTGAGTGTGTTATGCTCAATTGCCTTCTCTAACACAAACCCAAAATTTACTGGCACCTCTCACTGTTACAGTTTGACTGACAGAAAAAAGCCAATATTTACAGTTGGCAGCAACTCTCCCACACTGTTCTGGCTTTCGTTTTATTTATAGCAAATACCTTGTCTAGTCACTGAATTATTTGTAATTATCAACTAAATATGTACAGTTATGTCGCTTTATTACATGTTTCTCTAGAATACTCGACTAGGATTGGTCAGTCGTGGCTTTCTGCTGTTTTGGGGGTTGGGGGGTTGGGGGGGGGGATGTCCACTGTGTGGTGCTAAAAGCGGGTTAAATGCTCAATTTAAAGGGATAGTACAATCAAAATAGAAAATTCTCTCATCATTTACTCACACTCATGCCATCCCAGATGTGTATGACCAAATTTCTTCTGCAGAACACGAACAAAGATTTTAAGAGGAATATCTCAGCTCTGTAGGTCCTTACAATGCAAGTGAATGGTGACCAGATCTTTCCAGCTCCAAAAATCACATAAATCAGCATAAAAGTAATCCATATGACTCCACTGGTTAAATACATATCTTCAGAAGCGATATCATAGGTGTAGGTGAGAAACAGATCAATATTTAAGTCCTTTTCTACTATAAGTCTCCACTTTCACTTTCACATTCTGAAAGTGAAAGTAGAGATTTAAAGTAAAAAGGATTAAAATATTGGTCTGTTTCTCACCCAAAGTGATTGCATCACTTCAGCAGACATACTGTATATTAAACCACTAGAGTTGTATGGATTACTTTATACTTGTGATATTTTATGTGATTTTTGGAGCTTGAAAGGTCTGGTCACATTCACTTGCATTGTATGCATTTTTGGGTGAGCTATCCTTTAAGCGCTCCTATGACACATTCAGCCCATGTGTCGCATGTTCTTCAGGACTTGTACCCCGGTCTTTGCAATGCTTTATCAGTTAAGCTACGATGTAATTTGATCGTGACCGATCAAGCTTGTAAATGTAGTTGATAATGTAATGCAAACTTTAAAATGTTTCGCCTTACAAGTAATGCACTACAGTAAGTGTTTAGATTTCATAAGATAACATTTTGTGAGAACAGGGTTAAAAGAAAATGTTTATGTACTGATAACCACCGTTTTACTTGGCAAAAAAAGTAATTGTTGATGTAGCACCTCTACTGTTTATTTAACCAGGAAACTGCGATACATACAACGGGTCATGTAAAAATTATTTCGCAAAAATGTAGGTATAGTAACGTGATTCTATGAGACCTGGTTGCATTGTTCCATGTCTCTCGTTTCACCCTACAGTCTCTTCTCACTTATTTTAGTAATTACAGGTTAAATCTGTATTTCATATCCATGCATGTATTTATTTGGTAAATTGTAGTGTTATAATTGGGGAAATGTGTAGTCAGCCAGTCATTATCACAAAATAAACCATTTTATTGCTATAATGACTAGTTGACTGTACATTATCTCTTGCATGGTCACTTGTAATTTTCTAGAGGTCAGCTTATTTAGCATGGCTTAGTTCCATGGCTTTTTTGCGTGAAGGGAGGGATCCCCTGTATGGCCAGGGAAGAGCAAGGTAGCCCAGGCAGAAAACTAAAACTACCATCACACCATGCAAATAAGAGCACAGAGGAGGTGAAACCACTAGACACATCTGAAGATTTCCTCCAACCCCAATTACCATATATTTACACGTTTTAAACCCCACATTGAAAATAGAATGGACTGGCAAACTATAGGAGAACAAGGTTTTATCTCATGGCCATTAGCACTTTGCACTCCTGCTGAAGGGTTTGCATTTAATCTTCATCTGATATCTTTGTTGTGCACAATGGTAAACTATAGCACTGTTTGAATTAGTATCAAGGTGAATGATACTATGAATGGTCAGTGGAGGACGTATATATTGTGTTTTAAGAGAACATTTTTGCACAGGAACATAAACACTTGTGGAAGCATGAGACAAGGATGGTGAGTTATTCCTTATGATATTTTGAATGCTGTGATAAATTACACATGTCTGGTTGAAGGACATAGCTCTTGAAAAATTTATTTTGCCAGCTGTTGGAATTATAAGGGTCATTTTCAGTGAAGTACGTTCTTTTATGCAAGAAAAACATTCTCAGTCATCTGACAATAGAGGAGAATTAGGGAGGAAGATGAAAGTAAGAACAATTTAAAGAATGGAGAACAATTTAAGCAGCTAGACTTTTACCACAAACACAAAATAAAAAAAATAAATTATTTTTTTATTTCTGCTTTTTTTATTTTTACAAACAACTCACTAAAGAAAAATGCATCCATAAATTCTCTATTTAGCCTTGAGATTGAATTCAGTGTTATGAATGAAAGTGGCCCTGGAAACATGTTAAATAAGCCTACCCAGTTGGAGGATTACTCCAGTTAAGGTGTATATCTTTAGGGCTTTGTGCTCATGGGTAACTGGCCATTTGTTTGAGTGAAAAAGTGTATTTTAACCATATTCTTTGGCCTATTTACCTCTTCCTCCAAGAACATTCTGAAATCCCACAGATTTATCCTGGAGTCCTGCTCTATGAAATTTACGTGGCAATGGCAACATTTTTGCACACCAAAATGACATGCTTCATTACACGTGTGGGTGCAGTTTCCCAGTGAAATGTCCGGGGGGGCGGGGGGGGGGCCAATAGCGAGTGAAATGAAAACAATCCTGCCACGGTCAAAATCACTGAGATTACATTTTTTCCCCATTCTGGTGGTTGATGTGAACATTAACTGAAGCTCCTGACCTGTATCTGCATGATTTTATGCACTGCACTGCTGCCACAGGATTGGCTGATTAGATAATCGCATGGATGATTGTTAGTGCCAAACGGGCTTGTTTGAGTATTTCTGTAACTGTTGATCTCCTGGGATTTTCACACACAATAGTCTCTAGAATTTACTTTGAATGGTGCCAAAAACAAAAAAAATCCAGTGAGTGGCAGTTCTGCGGATGGAAATGCCTTGTTGATGAGAGAGGTCAACAGAGAATAGCCAGACTGGTTTGAACTGACAAAGTCTACGGTAACTCAGATAACCGCTCTGTACAATTCTGGTGAGAAGAATAACATAGCGTGTTGCTGCTGTTTAGATGACACGAGGGGGACCTACACAATATTGGGCAGGTGGTTTTAATGTTGTGGCTGATCCGTGTATACTGTACATATAATTTATCCGTTTTTTGTTTTTTTTAGTTACAATGCAATTTATCTCTACATTTATGTCCTTAATTTGCCTTTAAATTTAGCATTTTTTTCTGTAGAGCATTAAATGCAAATAAGAAAAGTATTGGCACCGTCACTTCTAGTGCTGTGTAATTTCACACCAATCTCTGTCCAGATGCACGAATGCCTGATGAAATCTGTCTTGTGATTTTAAAAGTGTTCCTGTAGCAACTAAAGGAGGATGCTCGAGAGGGGAGGTCAGAGGTTCAGCTGTCAAAGAGGCTCATTCGTGATAGATGGCAGTCTGAGCCGCACACAGCACATCTACTATAGCCGTAACTGCCGAAAAGGCCTGCACAGAACACAAATAAATAAATAAACATGCACATCAAAGGAATTTTCAAACAGAAAAACAAAGCCAGAGCACGTTCGCAAACTCACACATACACGCACCAGAAAAAAGCAAACAAGTCAAAGGCCTAAAAATGTACACATAGTTTATTCTCTGATGATGCCAGGCTTGAGGAAAATGAGACAAAACAGAACAGCAAGAAGCATGTGTAATTCTTGATTCGGTTTGAAATTTTGCAATGAGATTAGTCAAAACTGATTGCTGCCATGTTGATGTGCTCTCTTGAAGTACAGTGGACATTCATATACATGTCCTTTATTGCTGGGGTCGTGTAAGGACACGCAGTGTGAAATGTGAATTTCGCTCACAGCTGATTTTTTTTTTACGTAATCGAGAACACAAGTAATACCCAATTAAATATCATAGCAACTGGTAAATATGGTTCATGGAGTAACAATTTTCAATGATTTCATCATGCCTTTGTCTTTGTTCTAGTTGTGTGGATGGTTTATGTGTATGTAATGTAAAGGTGATGTAAGTGATTTCAGCCTTTTGCTAAACGTACATCATCATTCGCTTCAACCCCATATTACTTACTTTTAATGGAACACAAAAGGAGATGTTAGGCCAAATGTTGGCGTCAGTCACCATTCACTTTCTGCACAATGATGCCTAACATCTCCCTTTGTGTTCCATGGAAGAAAGAATGTCATGCGTGAACGACAACAAGAGGGAATGAATGACGGAATTTTACAAAATCACTTACAGCACCTGTAATGCATACTTCTTATGTCTAAAACACTCTCAGTGATAAACGCTTTATGTCTGAACAGTTAGTTAGGTAATAGACGGTGGCCATATGAGCTGTCCAGACATCTCGCTGGAACAACTGTGAGTATAATTTGATAATGATTGGTCAGCAGGGCTCTGACATATTCAGTTTCCCTGACCATACAGATTCAATGCCTATCCAACCATATTTGCTACAAGAAAACAGTCTATGTTTATTTATAAGTTGAAGTGGTGTCTAGCTTGGTGGGGTGAGTTGGCATAAAAGCACTTTGAGTTTGTTTCAAGCTCAGGTGTAGGTTTGGACTTTCTGGAAAATCTGGCCTGCAGGACAGGATGAAATATTGAGTGTGCTCAGTGCAGTGGATAAAGGCCCATGACTCTTTCTTTACCCACCTGATGGAGGCCGTACCCCACAGCAGCCAAAGAAGCAAGGGCAATGGATCAGCCAGTCAGTGCTTTTCATTTTCCCCTTTTCTTTTCTTAACTTCTCCCTCTCTCTCTTTCTTAATCAGGACAGTCCAGGCCACACTTCTGTGAGCTGGACTCAGTTTAGTACAGTTGAAAGAACACATCAGGTTGTGCTGCTCCCTCTGAGGGGCAGATATTATGGTTCATTTTACCTTTTAGGAGCTAGTGAGGCATCTTGGCCCTCTGTAAATGAACTTCAGAGGGACGTGACTGACAGAAACACACAGAGAGCTCACCTGTTTGACTGGCGGCTCTCTCAGGCCCTTACCTCTTTTTTTTTTTTTTTTTTACGCTCACTGACTCTCAAGCTCTTTTTGGTCTTAATGGCACAGTAATGGCTTAAGCAGACCTGTCTACGCCACACTCACACATTCACCAACTGAATACAAACATACCAACACCTGGCTTGTTAAATGGACTGTGCACTTGAAAGGTGGAAATCTAACATACTTTTGCACCATTTAATGAGTTATTAAATGCATACTCCACTGTAGACTGGTGTGGGAGTGTGTGTACATTGTGTGTGTGGGTTTACTAAGCTATAGTTTGGGGAGAAAATTGCCCCCAAAATGAACTTAATCGAACAAAACCTCCCTTTTTGCAACATCCGGGGATAAGTATATATAGTATAAATAAGTATAAATAAATAAGTGAAATAAGTGAGAGCGTAACATTCAGTTCTCATGTTTCTGTGGCTTTGAATTGTAATGAGAGTCAGAGGGAGTCTTTCTCAGCTCTAATAACCTGTATGATGACAATTTATCTGTAGTTTGTGCATATAATCACTAAACTAAAGGGGGTGACCCCAGGGGCAGAGGTTCACCACATGACATTTGACTTCTTCATAATTAACTGGGAAGGTCTGATCTCTTCCTTCAAATGACGTGCGGATCTATTCCATTTAATATGCTTATAAGCAGTATGTATTATTCAAACATGCAAATGAAGCCTGGTCAGAAAACAGACATTTTGACACAGGTTTCACAGTTGTCGGTGGTAGTTACCTCAGCCCGATAATGAAAGCTAGTCCATCTGGAATTGCCGAACCACATAATGACTGAGGCTGTTTAACCCCTTTCGAAAGAGTAAAAAATGTCCATGAACTAACTCACAATAATAGAACAGGATTTTATCATGGCCAAAGCACAAATGAAGATATGCAGTATGTTTATTTTGGTAATAAAATACAGCTGTCTTCAAAAACATCTGTAGACACCTCCTCCAGGAGCACATTTGCCTCTTTTTTTTTTTTTTTTTTTTTTTGCTTGATTTAAAAAAAAATATATAATTCTTATTTGTTAGCCACTTTGGATAAAAGTGTCTGCTAAATAAATAAGTGAACATTTAGGGCTCTATTTTAAGATTTAAGATAAAAATTCCAGCCTGCTAATAATACCTAGAGGATCAAAATCCACAAAAGGAGATAGGTCCTTTTCTTATTTTGCTCCTAAACAATGGAACAGGCTTCCTATCATATTTTGGGACTCAGACACACTTTCTCAGTTTAAGTCTTGACTAAAGACTCATTTCTTCAGCCAGTCACACACCAAATTTTTCCCTCAACTCATAGTTATCCTGCATTCGTCAGGTCTGCCGGGACTGGAAACACTTCTCATATTCTATAACTGCATTAAAGTGAATAGCATCTACGCTTATATTATTCTGTTTGTTTCCCTGTCTCAACCTCTGGATACATTTCCTTAGGTTACCAGAGCCTGCCAGATCCAGCTTCGATCCTGCATGATGTCCAACTCCCACTGCTATGTGTCACTGAGGGTTGACTACTAACTGCATCCTGTGCCAGTCAGACAGCACTTCAGTCTTCTACGATTGACTTCACAGAGGATGATCTGCTGCCAACTCCAACTGTAAAACATGGGATACTTTACTGGCCACTGCCTGAACTTTGGACTTACGCCGGATTCACACATACTCCTCGAGTGGGGCGTGAGCAACACGTCGCGTTTGGGCTTTCACATTGGACGCGTCTCTTTTCTAGGTTCCTATGGCAATGGCAGGTAGTCATTTGCACTTGTTTATCAGTGTACTTGGTCATGATTGGTTAATATATAAAAGCCTCTTTCAAGGCAAGTCAGTCCACTCTGTGGTCATCTTTGGAATGCTCTTGGGCAGACTGTGCAGTTATTTTCTTAATGTAAACAAGCAGCTTAAAAGTACCTATCTACTTGAATGTGGAAAGACTGAAATTTCCAAAACGGTTGGTCATGATTACGATCAAAGAACATATTTAAAATCAGCAGTAAAATCTGACAACAATAGTATCATAAATTGTGCTGCTTTACCTCAGATTATGCTAAAAAACACTTTTTTCAGGCTAGATTAGCTAATGCGCATGCACGTTCTTGAGCTGATTGACAGGAGATGCCTATATCTAAAATGTGATTTGCTTTTTTACCTGTAAAGTGGGCGTTCCAAATACTCCTATTCATTTTAATACCAGTGGTCCATCTCTTCTAAACTGTCTCTGTATATATACAACATGGGCAAAAGTCCTGAAGTTTATTTATTTATTTATTCTTTCCTTTATTTAGTTTGTGTTTGTATGTATGCAGACCTATACATTGTAGTGTATAGTAGGTTCAGTTTAAATATTGTTTATTTGCTTTTGCGTGTTTTCTATAATCTCCTGGTTATTTTAGTTTTCTGCTACACTCAGAGCCGCTGAGTTCAGCATGAGCCACATGGCAAAAATAGGCTCGTGCCAAAACTATCCGCTCACTGCCACGTTTGGGACGTGTCACCCGCGACTCACGCTTGCAATGTGAAGGGTGTAATCTGTTAATATGGCCCGAAATAAAAACATGCTGCTCACGCCTCACTTCACCAAAAACGAACTGCCACGAACTGCCACAAGCTTCCAAGCGCAAGCAAAGCGCAAGCAATGAATGAAGACAGCTTATTCATAAGACCTTGGTTGCTAGTCTAAATGGGCTGTATGTATTGGCTCCGATTTATGTCCTTGCAGCTGGGTGCCCTAAACAATCGAGAGGAACCAGGAACATATACCTACTTATCAAATAACACTTAATGTGGTGATGTTTACAGTTTTTACGACATGTAAGAGGAGGATGTCTTGGTGTCCACCTCCAAACCCAAGACCTTTTAAAGTCAGCATGAAATCAGTATTGACTATATTTACTTCTTTAATGCTCATTCCAAGTCTTATTGTAAAAAATTAATTGGGGAATGCTATTCATCAAAATGTAACTTGGTTTGCCTCTAAAATTACTTTTCTTTTCAATTGACATCACCTAGCCCTCTTACTGTATTTTTCACAATCCAATTCCTGATGGAAAAAATTAATTCCAAACCCAATTATTTTCTTGTTGAATATCCTGTTTCACTTAAAAAATTAAAAAATAAACCTCAGATTACAGAGGTACAATTTGTGAAGAAAATCATTTCATACTAGCTTTAAGAAGAAGTGGCCACTGTGCCAAAAAAGGTGACTCAGAACATAGGGATGGTCAACCACTTCTGTGTTCTAAGGTGTCTGGAGGGGCCTGCAGTTGTTTTTTTCTTAAGCTGAGCTTTTCAAAGATGTGGTATTCAGCCGGGGCAGTGAGAAACACTTTTTTATGTGCCTTTTTTGGGTTGTGTTAGCATAAGGCACAGGCTGCTAGCTCGGCTTTGGCTTCACTGAGCCAGTAACCAGTACACGAGCCTCTTGTCCTCTGAAAGCTGTCTGTCTCCTGCTCACACTCTAGAGGTGAAAAAGACATGGAGGGTTACAGAACATGCACACACTCTATTGACTCTGCAAAAAGGTTCTTTCTGGGACCAATCAGAGATGAAGTATAAATGAATGTCTTAAATTAGGCTATTAATCTTACACCATTATGCAATTAATAACATACTAATAAAATGTTGACAAATAAATAAGAGGCTTCTTGCTGCCCTTATAAAACATGGTACCCATATTTTCCACCAAAATATAGTTATTGCACCCTAAACGTTTAGTCACCACTGTTGTGACAGATGACAGAAAGATTCTGAAAGCTTCCTACACTGTTTGAAGGGATCCCAAAAATCCTAACCCTAAGTAAATCCCTAACCCTATGTATTAAAGAAATAGTTCAAACAAAATGGATAATTCTCTCATCATTTACTCACCCTAATGCCATCTTAAACTCGAATGACTTTCTTTATCTGCAGAACACACAAAAAGATATTTTCAAGGATATATGAGGTGGTTTTGTTCATACAATGCAACTCAATGGGGCCCAAAACTTTCAAATTCAGGACACAAAAGCATCTTAAAAATAATCCATACTATTTGAGTGGTTTAATCCATGCACATACGGAAGTGTAATACGAGTTTCTTTTATTAACATGCTAAGGAGACTGCTGATAAAGATTTATAGTGAATAAAAACTTATATTTTGGTCGTTTCTTACTCAAAACCAATCATATCACTTCAGAAGACATAAAACATTTGAGTCATATGGATTCCCTTTATGCTGCCTTTATGTCCTTTTTGGAGGCTGAAAGTATTGGACCCCACTGGACATAACCACCTCATATATCCTTGAAAATATCTTTGTGTTCCATAGAAGAATAACAGTCAAACAAGTTTGAGATGGCATAAAGGTGAATAAATGATAAGACAATTATACTTTTTGGGTGAACCATTCCTTTCAACTTTGATTTCTTAAAGGGATAGTTCACCCAAAAATGAAAATTCTCTCATTATTTACTTACCTTTAATCCAAGCCCAGATTTTTTTTAACTTTCTTTCTTCTGCAGAACACAAATTAAGATTTTTAGAAGAATATCTCAGCTCTGTAGGTCCATACAATGCAAGTGAATGGTGGCCAGACCTGTCAAGCTCCAAAAATCACAAAAAGGCAGCATAAAAGTAATCCATATGACTCCAGTGCTTAAATCTTTAGAAGTCTTTAGAAGTGATATGATAGATGTGGGTGAGAAACAGGTCAATATTTAACCCTTATGTTGTGTTCTGGTCATTTTGACCTAGACAACTTTTTTTCTTATGATTTTTTATTTTTATTTATTTACTTAATTCAATTGGAATAAAATTCCTTGACTTTGTTACACTTATTGTGTTTGTGGTCAAAAATAACCAGCCATTGGAAATGAATGGATTAGACAACAAAATACAGAAATATTAAGTGTTCAGGTGAGTACATATGTGGATGTGTGTTTGCACACACACAACACACACACACACACAAACAATCATGGGCCTCAATCATGAAACACGAGTTGAATGATTTTTTTTGTAAATCGTTCGTAAAACCATTCTGATGTAAATTCTTGGATTCATGAAAGTTTCCATATTTTCAAAACGTTAGTTGGTACGAATTAAATTTACACCTGCTCCCGACCATGCGTAAATAGTGCGTAAGACATCCAAACATGTTGTGTTCTTTCGGGCAAACTACATTTTGATAGAAGTAATGAAAAAATTTACTAATAATTAAATGAGTAAAATTAACCTTAAAAAAATAACATAAATTAATAAAACAAAAAGTTGTTTTCTTTTTAAACTGTAGTAATAACTTTTTAATAACCATACTTATTTAGAAAAACATTTTTTACTGCTTTAATTTATATCAAAGTATAATTTTTCGCCAACTCTGCTTCCCCCTATTTATGAATGTTTGGAAGTAACTAACACACACATCTGGGGAGTACGAAGCGTTTGTGAATCTGGCGGAAAGTTTTCGGGAAGGTCCATTTTACGTGGAAATTACTCTGAAATTTACTCATATTTGAATGAGGCCCAATGTGAGTTGAGTGCCCTTTTGTGCATCATCTTTCCATGTACACTCATTTAGGAATAATTCAAGATATACTGTACTATACTTATCATGTTGTGTTTGGGCTCGTCTGAATCAGGATAGTCTGCTGTAATTTACGATAGGTCATTGTCTATGTTATATGTATGCTTAACGAAGTAATAAGGAAAAATATGACAAAGACACTGCTGTTTATTATATTTAAGTGTGTCAATGGGAATTTCATTCACTAATACTCACTGCAGTTTGGCCTCTGAGTGAAACAAATTTGCTCAAATTGAGACCTTTCCAACGATATATAACACATGGCTATCTCATCTTTTTTATGGTTTTACCAACTCTGAATATAATTGTTGTAATACAAAATTTGCAAATGATGAGAACGAAAATTATTTAAGAATTGGTATCAGTTATATGTATTGTCTAAATATGATTGTCTTTATATGTATAAAGTCCAGATTCTAAGCTTCAAAATGACAAATATTTTGTTCAGATCAAGCAAGTGGTTGTTAATTTATTATGTAATTATTATATATTTTTTTCTTTTACGCAGGGAGTGCCCCCCACTAGCCTGATTTGAGCTCAGTTCAGTGAATCCTTCTATCAATAATAGTATGTTTTTTTTTTTTTTAAATATGTTCAAAAAAGGAGTACAAAACCTGTCATAATTACTAAAAAAAGAAGTTGATAAAAAGATCTAATGCAATATCTTGTGATAATATATGCAATATGAGAGATTTATAAACAATCTTAGTGGGCTGGTCATTTTTGACTGGGAACACAAAATGTGTTAGCACAAACAAACCCAGCACAAGCGTTAAGTCCTTTTTACTATAAATCTCCATTTTCACTTTCACATTCTGAGGATTTAAATATTGATCTGTTTCTCACCCATACCAATCATATCACTTCTGAAGATATAGATTTAACCTTTATGTGATTTTTGGAGCTTCAAAGTTCTGGCCACTTGCATTGAAAGGACTTACAGAGCTCAGATATTTGTCTAAAAATCTTTAGTTGTGTTCAGCAGAGGAAAGAAATACACATCTGGGGTGGCATGAGAGTGAGTAAATGATCAGAGAATTTTCATTTTGGTGTGAACTATCACTTAAATTCCTGTGGCTTGTTGAGCAGAGTGGTGTGCTATTACTTTTCTAAGTCATCAAAATAATATATATATATATTCTTTTTTTTTCTGACAGACAATAAAATGAACAAAAAAATCTCATAGACTTACACTGAAGGAGGGACCCATCCCAAGCCAGATCTGGGGATCAAAATATCTTAAAAGACCTGAGGGTGAGCTCTTTTGACTTTGGCCAGTAAGCAACCACCTAGAACACTTTTGCAACCACACAGTAGCACTCTTGCACCCAGCCAAAACACCCCAGCCAGTGGCGGATTTAGGCATGGGCAACATGGGCAGTTGCCCAGGGCGGCATCTTGCGGGGAGGCGGCACGAGGCACCCACACAGACCACCCCCCCACCCCCCGGTCAACAACTTTTGGGGGTGTGTTGAAACAGGTTTCGCCCAGGGCACCATACAAGCTAGAACCGCTACTGACCCCAGCATTGTGGCCACGAGTTTTGCATGAGCAAGTGCTCCTTACATTATCTTCAGAAAATTTCAGAAAATCTAATTATATATTTTTATTTTAGAATAGTAACAATAACTATTATTTTGACATAAAACTATGTTTACATGGTAAAGGGTGATGTTTCTGTAGGGCCAAACCGACAACTGATTTCTCCTGTTTCAGGCAGTCAATCCATAACAACAACAACTACCACTTTATCTTCAGTGTGTTTAATATACTTAGATAAGGCGCTATTTATTGACTGAGCACATCTCGATATCAGTTCATGTGCCAAACAGAATAATATTCTTTTAAATAGGAAAAGAAGGGTGTAAAGGGGGAATGATGGGGAGAGGGAGCAGGCCATAGAAAGACTGTCCACATTTTGTTTACTTCTCATGCTCATTGCAAATATCGAGCAGGATCGACAGCTTCTCCTCTTTTCCTTAAAGGATGTAAACATCTGTAAATTTGGGTTCACATGTGTCGAGGTGGATCAGTTTCCCCTGTCCACGGGGGTTTATTGAGTGTGCTATTGTTGATCTGCGAGTAAATCCCTGCATGCCCCCTCAATGCCTGGAGCCAGCCCCCAGCCCCTGCTGCTCCCCGCTGCGACCCCTCTCTCTCTCCGTCTACCTGGCCAACACTCTTTCTGTCTTGATGTTTCCCTCCATCTTTTCCTCCACCTCAGCCACGGTCTGTCCATCTGCTTTTGTATGTGGTCCTAGTGTGTAAAGCCCACGTGCCCCCTCAGATTTTTCTAGGTTTTTGTAGGTAAAAAAAAAAAAGAAACGTTGTCTAAAATGTGACAGAGATCCTTCATTCACATGTCTAAATTTGGCCAGTCCAATGAAGTTGTACCTTTCGCAGATCATTTACATTTAAATGAAAAATGTGTCATCATCTACTCACCTTATTGAGCATATTGCTCAAAATTTGATTGACCAATTAGGTCATTAAGTCATTATTATTTTTATGATTTTCAAAATGTCAAGGCTGGTCTTTTCGTGACAAAGAAAATGCTTGCTGATTACTGTCTGTCAAGTTCAGTTGTAATTTTGCTAGGTAATAACAAATAAATGAATAACTAAATAATATATATATATATATATATATATATATATATATATATATATATATATATATATATATATAAAATACACACACACTGTAAATATATAATGTTAGGTCAGGATTTCAATTCCAGTCCCCACAAAAAATAAATAAAAATAAATGAAATAAATAAATAAAAATAGGTGCTTGACGCCCTTGCTCCATTGCATTCTCTGCATGGGTCTCCTTCGTTCAACTGTGAATCCCACATTGTTCTCATTGCTGTAGTATTTAGAGTTGTGATGACACAGTACTCATGGGAACTGTGGGGAAAGCTCATGTGGCGAGTATCAACACCATGATTGAGAGCTGTTACATTTGTAGCATGCTTAACACAACTATACATCATTTCGTCTGGTTTGGGCAGACTCCATATTTTACTATGTTTTAATATGTCATCAGGTGGAAATGTTTTCTCATTCAATCAAATTTCATTTTAAGCCAGAGTTTTGCTCATACGGAGACCTTGTTCTGCAATATGTTATAATGCTATCTTTTAGTTACATACTTACGTCTTCTGATCGTCAACTTGTGTTGTCATGGGCGAATGGGGCCATTTTGGTCTGGCAATGTTCCATTAGACACCCCCCCCCCCCCCCCCCCCCCGCTCTGCTTTGTCTTTGTCTTCTTCCATCTCTATGCAGGCTTTGTAATCCTGGATACTGTGCCCACTCTCCAGACATATCAAATACAGGTTGGCAGGGACTCCATACACCTGAGTAGATGGCTGTGGCCAGGAATGGAGGCACACTGTGGGATATATACTACTCCTCCAAAGAGGGTTAACATTAAGGAGAAGTGAGGTAAAGGTCCCAAGATACAGAGGCCCCAGAAAGTATTTGGATACTTAAAGGGATAGTTTAGCCAAAAATGAAAATTCTGTCATAATTTACTCACCCTCATTTTGTTCTACACCTGTATGACTTTCTTTGTAGAACACAAAAGGAGATGTTAGGCAGAATGACAACCTCAGTCACCATTCACTTTCATTCAATGTAACAAAAGATTAACTACAACTCCGGTTACTCTGCGAGGACACCTGTATGAGCGTGAACTTCATACACCAACTAAAAATGACCTTTAACATCAGTTGGTAAAAATGTATTGAAAAAAAGCTATTAAGAGTGAATTTAGTAATAGGATGTCGGAACGGGGATGTCGGAACATGAACTTCATACACCCACTAAAAATGGCCTTAACATCAGTTGGTAAAAAGTCATTGCAAAAAAGTTAATAAGACTGAATTTATTAGAGAACAACTGAGCTTAATTTGTTTGCAGATATTACTTGGTTTGATATTTTGTTATCTACACTCAAAAAAAAAAAAAAGTGCTCTTTGGCTGAACTTGATTCAGTCATGCACAGTGGTTCCACATGTTTGAAATGAGTTATCTTAACTTTAAATTACTATGTAATCTCAACACAAACACTTTGTGTAGTTGAATTGAGTAAACCCAACAAAATTAGACATGTCAGTGTAACTCAAATAAATCTCTTTTATTTCTAGTGAATTTTAGCATGCTAATACATGCTGGCTGAAAGCACTACATAGTGTAGTTTACACTCTAAGAAAAAAATGTTCTTTGGGGGTTCTATATAGAAACCTAGGGTTCGTTGCTCAGTTCCAAAGAACCCTTTTTGCCAAAAAGGTTCTATTAACAAAGATTTACAATAGAACCCTTTGTGCACAGAAGAGTCCTTCAGGCTGACAATTGCTTAATGTGAGTATGTATGTGTATATATAATTTACATTATTAAAAGTTTTATTTATAAATAGTTTTGGACAATACACTACTTTTGCAATAGCATTTCATACTGCCGAAAAATAAAACTCTCAAGGCGCGGTCACACGTACCTTGCATGGCGAAATTCTGCTGCCGAAATACAGTCATCTCAATGGGAATTCGTGTGTAGTTCAATTTTGGTGATAGGAAGCTGCTTGGTTTGGCAGTGACCTCTGAATGGGCAGTGCTTTGTACACAGCTACACTGAATACACAATGGACAAGGATATCATTTGAGCTGAGTTTCTTTTTAACTTAATTCTGCCAAAGTATGAAGTGCAGCATTAAAAAGAGGCTGCTTGGCAGTTATTTTTCTGCTGATTTCACACTCGCTCAGCATCCCCCCACGTCATCTTCACCCGCGGAATTTTGCCGTGCAAAGGTGACCACGCCTTTATCATTTACTTCTTCAGCTTTGGGTTTAATTAGAAAAGGATAAATTACAGTTCTCTTTAAGAGGACAGGTTTCTCTCAGTATCAATATACAGTCTATTATACAGTCTATAATTGACTCATAATGCAACAAAAGATGCATATAATTGTGTTTATCATAAACATTAAACAACTTGAGCTGGTAACGCTGGTTATTTTTCTCCCTATCTACATAGTGCAAAGGTGCATTTAAGCTGAACTCGCGCCAGTGATCAAAAGGAGCATCCGATTTCTATGGTCACAGAAAGTCGGCTGAGCTGAAAGCTTGAGGGCGATATTACCCTGGTAAGTGAGAGAAATAAAATAATTTTGTTATTTTTTATTTATTTTGACCTAACTCTTTGTCATTTATAACTTACACGTTTATTTCAGCAAGCACAAAGAATAAATGTCGACAAAACTGTTTCGTCCAGGCCTGAGATATTCAGTAGGGAAGTAATTTCACACTTGAATCACTAAAATCTCTTTAGTAATCCTGATGACAGGTTATGTTATAATTTACTTTTCTTTCAACCTAAAAAACATGGGAAAACGAATCAAGTTTCCAGGAACACATCACAGCATTGAATTAAGTCGACTGCACTGATATAAAGAGATTAATCAAGCTCTATTCAAGAGTGTGAATATGTCAAAGAGAGGAAGTGATGGAAATGTTTCAATTTCTCAGCTTGTGAGAATTTGGTGTTTGTAGTTTTATTGTATGTATGAAGATGCCATATTAATTTAACATAGGTTTTAGCAAAGACCTTCAGCTAACTCAGAGAGCACTTCTGAAGTTCTGGACTTCATCAGAGCCATGAGAAGTGGAAGTCAAAAGTGGACATTTGACTTCAAAACAATGACATAATGTCATAAAAGGTATATATTTTCCCATTATTTCTCATTGTTTTGTATTGCAACGTGGTTTTTTGCTACTAAAAATGATTAATTTCTGTTTACAGTGGCTCTGGAGTGCAGTATTACTTATTTCTTCATACAGATAAAACACAGCACTCTTCCTCTTAGGGGGCCTGGGTAGCTCTACCACCCCTGGAGTCACGAGTTCAAATCCAGGGTGTGCTGAGTGACTCCAGCCAGGTCTCCTAAGCAACCAAATTGGCCCGGTTGCTAGGGAGGGTACACTGTAAAAAATAATCCAGTAAACTACTTGCAGCTGTGGTTGCCAGCATTATACTGTAAAAATACAGTGTGTTACCATTCTTGAAATTAACATCAAGATACTGTTTTTGACAGCTACAGTATAAAAATTTAGCAACATATTGCTGTTAAATTACATACTGTCTACTGTTGTTGAAATTAACAGCTATGTTCCCAGCATGCACTGTGGCAATTTTTTACTATTTGCTGGTTTATTTTGACATTGTTTTTGTTGTAGTCTAAGTTACTTGTATTTTAATGTTCAGCTTTTACTTTTTTACATGAAAGTATGTTTATTAATTGTCACTGTTGTTGCGTTTTGTATGCCGAGAGTTGATTTCTGTGTGTGACTTGCAGAGGCGCTAAATCCATATATGCAAGTTATGCAATGCATAAGGTGCCATGTAAAGGGGGGCACCAGCAGCTCACTAAAGGTGGTGCAATCGGCCTCCTTGACCCATCCAACATCACCTCCCCCCCAAAGACTAAAATATGCTGATATCATTTTTCTCTAATATCCATTAGTGTTTTTGCTTTTATGTGTAATGCATCACTATTGCCACATATATTGCTATTTATAAGGTAGGATCAGACATTCAGTCTGATCTTAAGTTTTGTCTTCCAAGTAGCACAATGCAACAACTTGTGTTTTACTTAAACACAAACTGACTGGCTGGAAGAACATAATATATTTATAAAGAAGGTCCAAGGTGCCAGCTCAGGAGAACACTAATCACCGTAATGGTGACTTCAATCAAAACACAACTACTGATAACAAAACAACAACACTAATTAAACTAAGACTTCTATTAAGTCTGAATAAAAACTTTTGTACATGTTTTATTTTTTTATTTTTTTTATTTTTATTTTTTTTGTAGCCCCAATGCATTGCCAAAGCATACATACTTATTCAAGCGCAAAGGCGTATGGGTATTTCACCATTATAACCCACAATGCAGTGCTATACTGTTATTTTACTGTGTACAGGTTGTTGTTTTTTGTTTTTTCATAAAAAATACACTGGCAAAATTGTACATTTAATATATACATTGCTTCAAAGGTTGATTTTGTTTTATTTTTTATTTGACTTCTCATTAGACAGACAAGTGAAGGCTGATGTGAGATGATAAAGAACATAGTAGTTGGTCAGAAACATCATGAACCCTAACCATGTGCCACAAACTTATAAATATACGTTTAATATACGTTTCACAATGTCACTATAGCTTTCACCAAGATGATATCATGATTTTAAATGTTAATTTTCCCTTAATGCCTTGCATATAACAGCTATTTACTGTAAAACTAGTCAATTCACAGTGAGCCTTGATCTCCCAGAATGCAACATTTTTAACAGCAAACTACTATATTTAAGAATCACAGTAGATTGCTGTAGGAATTTGACCGTAAATGTACAGTAATATTTTTACAGTGTAGAGTCACGTGGGGTAACCTCCTCGTGGTCGCTATAATGTGGTTCTCGCTATTGGTGGGGCACGTGGTGAGTTGTGCGTGGATGCCGCGGAGAATAGTGTGAAGCCAACACACGCGCTATGTCTCCGCGGTACAACAAGCCACGTGATAAGATGCGCAGGTTGACGGTCTCGGATGCGGAGGCAACTGAGATTCGTCCTCCGCCACCTGGATTGTGGCGAGTCACTACGCCACCATGAGGACTTAGAGTACATTGGGAATTGGGCATTCCGAATTGGGGAGGAATTTTCCTCCTCTTCTTTATGTAAGTTTTAAGATGTAATTTAAATAAATAACAATTTCTTTGTTTTTAATTACTTTGCATACTGACAGCAGGTCTATGAAAGGTTTCACATACTTACAGGGATCAGCACATCCATCCTCAACCTGATCTTTTATATGGTGATAAGACCCCTCTGTTCAGGTCGGCATCAAACTGATGACATGGAGATGGCTGAAGTGATGTTTTGTTTAATTTGTTGTATCCAAAAGACCTCACTCAGTGTGTTTCATTATAACCATGCTGTATGAAGACCCCCCACTGGCAACTAACATATTCTGTATCTGCTCCAGTGCTAAAATTGTTCAACAGATTTTCATATGTCATTTGTTTTTATTTATTTATTTTTTACTTAGGTTTGTACTTATTTACTAATCTTACTTATGGTTATAATTTTAACTTATGGTTAATGTTAGACAATTTATAATATTACAACTTTTAGAATTTTAGCTTATTATTACAAACCTCTGGATTTATTAAGTCAATTGTTATAACTATTGCATCATGACTTGTGCTATTTATTGCTTGTGTTGTGTAAACAAACTATTAAAAATGCTTTACTATAAATACTTAAATGTGTTTTATATGGTTTCAGTTTCTTAGCGATATAGTATTTATATAAACTATTTAATTCACGTATTCATTGAACATACTTCTGGTAATAAAACAAACACAGAATTTCAAAAATAAACAAAAACCAAATGTTACGATTCCATTTTGGGAACCCTTAAATGTTTCCATATAGAACCTTTTCACCTGGCTCAAAGAACCCTTTAGGGTTCTATATAGAACCTTTTGGGGTTCCAAATATGAAGCAAGCGATAGAACCCTTTTGAGTTCTATATGGAACCTTTTCTTCTAAGAGTGTAGTAACTTAGCTATGGTTAGCACACCATTTTTTTGAAATGTATTCCACTACAGATTACAGAATACATGCTGTAAAATGTAATTTATAACGTATTCTGTTAGATTACTCAAGGTCAGTAATGTATTCTAAATACTTTGGATTACTTCTTCAGCACTGGTAGATTTTTTCACTTGTTTTGACTATAAAAACTCTGCCAGTACAGTAACACAAAATACACATGTTAAAAATACATTCTCTGAAAAACCTAAATATCTTATGCAGTGTTGTTCCTAAAACAAGCTTAATCAAATTGAACTTGTTTTAAGGATTTTTAGATATTTTTACAGGAAAACAATACAAAAATTATTATCAGGAATACAATTTTTGCCCTAATATCAAAGGTCTTACTAGAAAAAAGAAATTATGATCCAACGTGAATTTTCTTGATAAAAAATATGATCGTGCCTGGTAACGTGCATGTAAAATGGCTAGAAATAGCATTTTAGCTTAGCGAAAAGCTAAAGGTTTATTTCTACACTACCGGTCAAACGTTTTGAAACACGACTGAAATGTTTCTCATGATTTTAAAAATCTTTTGATCTGAAGGCGTATGCTTAAATGTTTGAAATTAGTTTTGTAGACAAAAATATAATTGTGCCACCATATTAATTTATTTCATTATAAAACTAAAATGTAATTAAAAAAAAAAAAGTTTTTGAAATTGATGACTTGGACCAAATAATAAAGAAAAGCAGCCAATAAGTGCCCAACATAGATGGGAACTCCTTCAATACTGTTTAAAAAGCATCCCAGGGTGATACCTCAAGAAGTTGGTTGAGAAAATGTCAAGAGTACATGTCTGCAAATTCTAGGCAAAGGGTGACTACTTTGAAGATGCTAAAATATATTCAGTTTTGATTATTTTGGATTTTGTTTAGTCACAACATAATTCCCATAGTTCCATTTATGTTATTCCATAGTTTTGATGACTTTACTATTATTCTAAAATGTGAAGGAAAAAATATATAATAAAGAATAAGTGTTTCAAAACTTTTGACCGGTAGTGTATTTCTTCTGCTCCAAACTTACTTCAAACTTACTTCTCTGTCTGCTTGTATGAATGTAACATCATAAGAAAGTGTTTCACCGCTGTTCAAATGACTTTGGATCGCATCATTTATATGTATAAATGTTTTCCATCTGAAAGGACTAAATATTAAATGAAACAAATGACAATATAACTGTCATTTAATATAATATAAGAATGTAACTGTATTCTAATTACCAATGATTTAAATTGTAACTGTAGTGGAATACAGTTACTTATATTTTGTATTTTAAATACGTAATCCTGTTACATGTATTCCGTTACTCCTCAACCCTGTTAGCACAGCAATTGCTCATTGAAGCGAGCAATCAATTTCATGTTCATCATTAGCTCAAGCTCCACTCTTCACCATAACCTCCAAAACTCCAACATAACAGAAACTCCTCTAAATCTCAACATAATGAAACATTAAGCACTAACAAGTATCCCCCCTTTGTATTCATCTTGCACAAAAACACATAAAATAATAACATATAATTTTAACATTTACTCTGCCTATCGATGGATTAAGTAAACTTCCATTTTACAAATTTCAATGGATAGAATGCAATGAAAAGAAGAATGTTGCTTTAGTTTATTTTAATTAAGTAAATTGAACAAGCAGCAAAAAAAAAAAAATAATAATAATAATAATAATAATGTTTTTTTTTGTTTGTTTGTTTTTTTAAGTGTTTGCAAGAAAATTCATGCCTTTTTAAGTGTCACCTGTGTGTCCAAATATTTTTGGGGGCCACTGTATATGCTTGTTGTGAAGTAACTATAGCAGTACGTGTTGTAGTACAGGAATGTGAAATTTGTGTGACACCGAACAAACAAACCCCAAACCAGATATGTTTTGCGTTAACACTCGTACCTTTCAGCAACTTTGGTTTTGAAACCCTGAACCTCAGCAGTATGAGAGCGCATGGGTTTTGCATCTGTTTGTTAGTACGTTCAGCTGGACACATTGTCTCCAACAGAGCTGTGACCTGGGCTGTCTCACCAACACCTTCCAAAATTACAAAAATACGAATGAGAGAGCCAGTCTTTCTCTGTCCCTCCATGTCTTGTACATACACATTCTCTCTCTCCTTCACTATTTCTCCTCCCTCCCCTTTCTTTCCCATCATTTAATCTTATTAAAGTGCATGGATTGTCACCGTTATTTACCAAATATAGTCTGACAAAGAAGTGGGAATTTTTACTGATTGAAGATCAAAGTGGTGAAGTCTCCTCCTCAAATCCCGCCCTTTCTATTAGAGCCCCTTAAGAACAGAGGAAAACATCAATTTCTCTCACATCAATGGCGGCTTCATAATCAATTGAAAATGACACTTGTATGGGGATGCAAATCTTATCTTTGTCTTATTAAGCTTTTAGAAGATACTTGCCAGGATTTAATGTTATTAAATTAAAGAGGTCGGTTTTTTAATCTAAAGATGCAGAAGCGTTAGTAATGGTCTAAATCAAAGCTTTGGGAGTCTCTTAATAACCAGTAGAGTTTTCTTATCCTTATTAATATTGATAAAATATACTGTGATGTGATCTCTGTTCTTATGATGCATTTCGGAGATGGTGAATGAACAAAAATATGATGTGGGACTCATTTCCCAGGGAAAGGACGGCATGGGCGACCTAGGTGGAAAATACGTTTTTGCTTTGACAATGAATGTGAACAAAAGTTCTTGCCGCTAATTTTGCTTTAAAGTGAGTGCAGACCTCATTGCTTTTTCTGTGTGACAGCAGAGCTTTATTCTGGAGTGGTTTTATATATATATATATATATATAAATGTGTACACTATAAAAAACAACTGTTTCGGCCTTTGACCCTCCTTTGTTCAGGTCACGAATTGCTGTCTAGAGGTGTAATGAGTCGATTTACATAAAGCTTAAGCTCAAGATTACTGTATGCGGAAACAATAGTCATTAAAGTCCCAGGTTGACAATTCTTAACATGTGAATTACACTCATGATGCTCCTGGTTTTATGCAAATCTTTTACACATTAAATTCACATATTCACATGCACGCACACCAACATCAGATGTAAAGAAATGCCATATAGAAATTACAAAGCTAACAGTTAAATGAGAAGCTCTTTACTGGTGTTCAAGTTCACAGACATTGTCACAAGATGCTTACATATTCTGTATCACTTAAGAAATATCATATAAAAAGATAAAAACCTACTCCACATTCATGGTATAGAAATGCATTTGAAAAAACCTCGAGTTACGGATTTCAAAATAAAGAGAAAAAGCTCTCTTTCACCCTTGGAATTTCATCTGTCTTTCCCCGGAGGTGTCATAATTACAGAGGAGGCCAATATTAGCCCGATCAATTTTTTGCATTTATTTCTTAATGAGGCCCTGGTATGAAGACCCTACCAGGTGGAATCTCATCTAGGACTCAGTAGAGAACCTCATTTGAAAATTGACTTGACAGACTACTTTATTTTTTCTGCAAACTGTCCCATAGGCCACAAAAATTACGAATGAGATCTCTTCTAGACAGCAATGAGATTACATGGAGAGCAAATTTTTCTCCTGAGAAATAGATTTCAGAAGAAAACTCAACATTATAACAAATAGTGCTCACGAAATTGCCAATTAAAAGTCAGAGATTTCAGTATGACCTCAAACATTTCTCAGATTTTGCCAAGAATTTTCCAAGACAAAATAAATATCCCCAAATTACTACCTTAGTTATAGTGCCCAAATTAATTTTATAGCTCTATACTCTTACTGTATTGTCCATTTGTTTCTATTTTAATTTCTCCAAAGAATTTCAGGAGAAACATCTGAGACAAACTGGATACTTTGATGCATAACTTTGAACTCATGTCTCATGAGCTATGAAAAAGCTATGATTTTTTTTTTTTTTTTTTTAAATCAGCATTCAGTATAGATTATTTAAATGCATATAGAGCTGATTCTACATATTATACTATTATTTAAAATGGTTGGATGCATGTTTGCACATTTATTATGCTCTCCAGTTTAGACCCACACTGTAAAATCAAATTTGTTGACTTTACTTAGGTTTTCAAGGCAATCGGTTTGCATGCTTTGTCTAAGTAAACATACTTATGTGGCTCAAGTAAACTGAACTTAATTTAAGTAATGTTAACTAGTCATCTGTGATTAAAGTATTGTTGTGTTGATTAAATTATTTAAATTGGGTTATAACATGTATTATACAGTATAAAATAATTTATGACTGAACTCAAGGTTAGCCATATGGCACAGTGGATTCTACTCAGTACTTAGTGCATATAAATCTGCACTTTTGAAAAGTATAATTGAGTAAAGAAAAATTACTTAAACTTAACAGGCTCCAAGTTCACCAGAGGGAACACTAATCACCCTCATGGTGCTTTTACAAAAATCTCAATTATCAACCAGCTACAACAATAGTCATAAGAATTAAAACTATACACATTTTTAAACAAAAATATTATTTTTCTACATAAGTTCCCTTGTTTTAAACAAACATACATCATTTATTCAAGTGCAAGGTCTTATGGGTATTCCACACAGCCGCAATTTTGTAGTTAATAATTTTGAGGTAGCAGTACTCAATGCCAAAGTTTAAATAATGTATATTTTTGAGTAAAGATTCCAAAATGTGACATTTCAAGTACTGTTTAATTAGGACCACTTAGATGTTTTTATTAATGACAACTTTAGGATTTAGAAAGTAACAGTAACTTAATTAAAACTAGTAAGAATAGTAAAACCTTAAGCTCAAGTTGAGTAAAATATTTTTTACAATTTAAGATTACTATTAGTATTTACTATGATCTATGATAACTGTCAGCCATTGCTCCTACTGCGCTGAAAACGTTTCCTGCTCTTTCTGCCTGGGAAACTGCCTGCTGTTTCCTTTATCTTGCCCAGGAAGAAGTTTTTCGGAAACGTCCTTGAACTCAAAAAGGAGAGTGTGTCAGCTAAAACAAACGTTACACAAATAATGAACTCATTTAGGTCAACAGCAGGAAAAAAGCATTAATAAAAAAGCATACCAATACCGATATGGAGAGCCATAACCATCATAGACATTGAAGGGCCCTCGTCTCTTAAAACATAGGGGAGACTGGGGCTAGTTCTCACATGGTGAAGTTGTCACAAGGGCTATAACTCAACTATAAAATTTGGAGTCTAAAGTTCAATTGTGCAAAGGTGTTTTTTCTTTTAGCAGTACTTTTGTATGTTGTTTTCAAACACCTACTTAAAACCCCTCTTAAATTAGAATAATTTTTGTGAATTTTCATTCATCATCATATTTTGGGTCAACAAGTAAACATGGTCAAACCACACTGTCATACATTAAAGGGATAGTTCACCCAAAAATGAAAATTCTCTCATCATTTATTCACCCTCATGCCATCCCAGATGTGTATGACTTTCTTTCTTCTGCTGAACACAAACTAAGATTTTTAGAAGAATAGTTCAGCTCTGTAGGTCCAAACAATGCAAGTGAATGGTGACCAGACTTTTCAAGCTCCAAAAATCACATAAAAGTAGCATAAAAGTAATCCATTAGATGCCAGTGATTAAATCTGTATCTTCAGAAGTGATAATAATAAATAATAATAGGTGCTTAATAAATGTCTTCTGAAGCGATGCAATCATTTTGGGTGAGAAACAGATCAATATTTAAGTTATTTTTACTATAAATCTCAACTTTCACATTCTGAATGTGAAAGTGAAAGTGGAGATTTATCTTGAAAAATAATTTAAATATTGATCTGTTTCTCACCCAAAGTGATTGCATTGCTTCAGAAGACATTTAGTAAACTACTGGAGTCTAATGGATTGTGCTGCCTTTATGTGATTTTTGGAGCTTCAAAGGTCGGCCACCATTCACTTGCATAATATGGACCTACAGAGCTGAAATATACTTCTAAAACTCTTCGTTTGTGTTAAGCAGAAGAAAGTCATACACTTCTGGGATGGCATGAAAGTGAGTAAATGATGAGAGAATTAAAATTTTGGTGTGAACTATCCTTTTAAGACAAGGGTGAACTATATTATAAAGGCAGATTTTTACTGGAGGTTTTCAGTGTTCTTAGGACAAAAAGGTTGGGGCATGTTGTCCCATTTTTATCGGGGCAAGTTGCCACCTGTGTTTTTAAATTGATCAATTACAAAATTTGTTGGCCAAAACAATGTTTTGATATTTCTGTACTTTACCATTCCCATTTTTGTTGTTTCATTAATCATTTTGTGCCTAATTTATGGGTGACAGGAGTTGTGTTCACTGAACTATATCTTTTTTCCTGGGCAATACTGGCGAAAATGTTAATAGATTTTTTTGTTGTTGTTGCCTGTTATGCCTTTTGACATTGTATTTAGGATTTCTCTCCGAGAATACAAAAAAATGTAAAATGATTACAAGGAAAACACAAAGTTCACAGGCTGCTGTCTGCTGTTTAGTCTGTTTTTGGTTCAGTGCCTGAACTGTGCTTCTCTAAAGCCAAAAAGATATCTGCTCAACAAATTTAACTAATCTATTAGCAACACTCATAAATAGTTAACAATATTTGGATAACTGAGACCATGGCGAGCTGCAGTGCAAGCATTACAAAGATCCATAGGACTTTTATGTAATCATATGATATTAGGCTTTTAGTCTTCGTGACAAGCTGTTGTTAACGTTTGTATACTTTATACAGAGGTTAAGTTGTGCACAGATTGTATGAAAACTGTGGGCAGGAATAGACTGTCTGAAAGAGAGGGGGCATTTGAAGCAGAGGCTGTGCTCTAGAGATAACTCTGGGGTCATGAGGTCATACTCTGTGTAATGTAGGTTTGGTGTGATGTCAGAGAGTTTTCTCTCTGTGTGCCTTGGCTCCAGTATACAATGTGACCAAACAGTTTAATAGATTTGAGCACACACACACACACACACACACACACACACACACACACACTGCATATTACATATTTCTATTGCTCTAAACTGAACTCACCTTAATAAATGGCTATCACAACCATGTGTAAAAAAATCTCCTGTTTGTTTTGGAAAATAGAGGCAGCGTTCCTCCTTTCCCAAACACATTTCCCACTATGGACTATTTGCCAGACTCAAGGAGTGAGACATGGATGTTTAGAGACAGTTAATGTCTAGGAAGACTGAGACGTGCCCTGGATGCGACCACAGTGTTTTTATTCACGTATGAATCAGTGTTGTTCATCGTAAACAGGTTCATAAGACTAAATTTTGATATGCCGTTCAGTTTAACCCATCCAAGTTTGATTCACAGAAGCAATTATATGACACATCTCTGAGTCAAATCCTGTGATTCATATGGGACATAAGGTTTTTAAAATAACAGAGAAGAAGATGCACTATATGATTTGACTTCAGTAATAGTACTAGAGTTTCTGGCTTTAGTAATCTATTAACATTTCCATTCTATCAAAACTAATTTAATAACATACAAATCTGTACTGAGCGTCATTTGTAATCTTTTCAAAATGCACTAACTCTGAAAGAATAGCTCAATTAGTTTCATTCTTTTTTTACAAAATTTCATCTTAAAACACACATTATAAAATGAATCTTTGCATACATTTGTAAAGAAATTAATTTCTCTATTGTTGTCCTATGCCCGCAAAATATGGAGGTCCATTAGAATAACATAATTGTGGTTAACCACGTCATTATTCACAGGATACAATTCATCTGAACTTCTACAGGAAAAAAGTGCTAAAATGGTGTGCAGACCCTCTCTCACAATGGGAAAATTTGCAATTGACAATGCAAAAAGGTTAAATGCAAAGTTCTGCTTGTAAAAACTAGAAAACTTTATATTGTTTTATTCAACTAGCTTAGAGGGGATTTGGCATAAATCAAGTTGTATTCACTATTAACCCAGCTTTTAAATTGCACATATTTTTAACTATGAAACAAATGGGAAGACCATTAACAGAGCCCATAATATGCTAATTAAGAACAGAGCCATTTCACCCAGCACGGGTACGCGCAGGCATTGTGGGTAATTAACTGTTTGCACACAGGCTTGACATACATAATTTTGTGTAGTAGAACAGACACAAAAATGTTATCAGGTAGCATATCACTCTATTCAGAACACAGTATGTTAGTAAGCCTGTCTCTCATTTTACAGCTATTAACAGAACCAATCGAAATGTGTTATTTCATTTATATTTGTTTACTTAAAGGGATAGTTCTCCCAAAATTCTGTAATTATTTACACACCCTTATGTTGTTCGAAACCAGTGTGACTTTTATTTCTTCTGTGGAACACAAAAGGAGATGTTAGGCAGAATAACACATTAATAACTGTTAGGCAGAATAACAGTCTCAGTCACCATTCACTTTCATTGTATAGAAAAAAAATATGCAATGAAAGTGGATCTTGATCGAGACTAACACACTGCCTAACATCTCCTTTTGTATTCCACGAAAGAAAGAAAGTCAAATGATTTCGAACAACATGAGGGTGAGTAAATGGTTTTCACAGAATTTAAATTTTGGGTGAATTGTCCCTTTAAGCATGTTAAAATATTGGCCCAGAGAGAACAGGTCATTGTGAACTGAGCTTTAACCCATGGATTGGTCATATAGGTTTAGATCCAGCAGGGGACTAAATAGACCAAGGCTTGGTTTAGCGAGGCTGATAAAATGCACCCAATCTAAGTGAACTCTCAGTAACCTGCTGAGGCAATTCAGGAAGATGCTAGCTAAGAGCTCTGCCGCTTTGGTCTGGAATCTGCAGGCTCCAGACTTCTGAAGTCAAAAAGCAATGGGGCATCTTTCAGCTGCTGACAACACGTTTTCAGTACTGAGTCGTTATTGTCCAATTATATTGACTCACACTAAACAACCAAGGATGCATATCTATCCAATAGATCTTATATTTATAACCTTAAAGAATGTAAAGATATGTCATTTCCTGCTACTTTTTTGGAGAAGGATATTTAATCATATATAGCCTATAGGCTACAATATTATTTATATATTCTGTTGGCAGTTCTTAGTTTTGGTGTCTCTGTAATGAATATATATGGTTTCATATGTTAAAATGTAAATTACTGCCTGTAGTTGCAGGTACAAAATATATTCAAGTACAACATTATATATGCACGCTGTATATGTTTATGTGCATAATACCAGCACTATTTTCTTCAGTGTATAATATTATAAGGGCTACAATGCGAGAATACGGTACAAATGCCATTGTTATTGAAATTCAGAAAAATGAAAAAATGAATTAAGCTTTATGCTCACACTATTCTTCATACTGATACCTGCGTGACCTTCACTGTTAAAAACGGATGTAATAGGGCAATAAAAAAAAAAGTACATATAAATAATCAATCAATGCGAAAAGAAAAAAATTATATGAGTCAGTAGGCTAACATTCTAATAAAAGAAATAATGTGGCTTCATTATCCATATTATTTTGGGCATATATATATATATATACACCTACATATGCTTAAATCATGCACCTATTTTTATTTATTTATTTGTTTTATTTGTGTTTATTTTTTGAGGGGACTAGAATTCAAATCCTGACCAACATACATACAATAATTGCTGACCAAACATCACATAGGCTTTTCCATATATATATATATACACACAGTCAGAGTTGGGAGGGTTACTTTTGAAATGTATTCCACTACAGATTACAGAATACATGCTGTAAAATGTAATTTGTAACGTATTCTGTTAGATTACTCAAGGTCAGTAACGTATTCTAAATACTTTGGATTACTTCTTCAGCACTGGGAGATTTTTTTCACTTGTTTTGACTATAAAAACTCTGTCAGTACAGTAAGACAAAATACACGTTAAAAATACATTCTCTGAAAAACCTAAATATCTTATGCAGTGTTGTTTCTAAAACAAGATAAATCAAACTGATCTTGTTTTAAGGATTTTTAGATATTTTTACAGGAAAACAATACAAAATTATTATCAAGAATATGATTTTTGCCCAAATATCAAAGGTCTTACTAGAAAAAAAGAAAATATGATCCAATGTGAATTTTCTTGATAAAAAATATGATCGTGCCTGGTAACATGTGCATGTAAAACGGCTAGAAATAGCATTTTAGCTTAGCGTAAAGCTGACAATTTACACAAGGTTTATTTATATTTCTTCTGCTCCAAACTTACTTCAAACTTACTTCTCTGTCTGCTCGTATGAATGTAACACATCATAAGAAAGTGTTTCACCGCTGTTCAAATGCACTTTGGATCGCATCATTTATATGTATAAATGTTTTCCATCTGAAAGGACTAAATATTAAATGAAACAAATGACAATAAAATGCAAAGTAATTTCTTCAGTAATCAAAATACTTTTTGAATGTAACTGTATTCTAATTACCAATGATTTAAATTGTAACTGTAGTGGAATACAGTTACTAATATTTTGTTTTTTAAATACGTAATCTCATTACATGTATTTCATTACTCCCCAACCCTGTGTGTGTGTGAGTATATATATATATATATATATAAATCCTGACCAAGCATCACAAATACTTTTATATATTATATACTGATATATATATATATCCTTACCAAACATCACATAGGCTTTTCCATATATATATATATATATATATATATATATATATATATATATATATATATATATATACACACACACACACTTAAATCCAAAACCAGGAGGCATTTACACACAAAGGAAAATGCAAAAAGTTTGTCCACGCATTTTTGCAGTAAAGACACCGTGTGAGAAAGGATATTCAGCCCCCACCCCCTGTCTTTATTCATAATGAATACAGTTTATCTGGCCTCAATCCAGCCCGTCTGTCTCAAAACCAACACATTTATAATACTAGGCTATATAGATAGACATTTCTATTTCTGTATAAATAGGTCATATATATGATTATATATAATATATAGGATAATGCCAACCTGTTTAAAAAAAAAAAAATTCTAATTTTAAAAAGAGCCTTTTCGGTGAAAATACCGTAAAATAATTAATGTGGTATTTACTGTAAATCATTGCCTCTGTTTTTTTTTTTTTTTTTTCTATTTAATTTTCACTATAAAACTAAAATAGATTTGAAATCATGTTATCACAAACAGGTTTGATTTCCAACACCTCGGAGTTTATTCTGATTTTTGTTCATTTGGTCAGCATGTTTTGAGTGAGTTAGTGAGACTGGAAAAATAAGGAAGCGAATATGATTCCTGCTGTGTGGAGTTGCAGAGCTCAGATACACGTTGACTATCGCAGAATATATATATTTTTTTGACAAGCGTCTCTTCCGCCTATTTTGCCATACATTCATGTACAAAAGCAAACAGGGGCGACTCCCTTAAACTGTCCTGCTCTTCACCAAAAGCTCTTTTCCTCTCTCTCTCGTTCAAGCCCTTGTTCCCCCCTCCAACACTTTTCCTGCCCCTCTCTATGTATGAAAACGTCACTTCAAGTCCCTCCCTGTTTGAATCTCATTAGTTTTTTTTCTTGTGTGTTTCTCCTGTCAATAATCCCGAATCCAGACTCTCTCTATTTCCATCCCTCTCTATCTGTCAATCAGCGCCGCCTTTGAACTGAAAACCACTCCGACCAACTTCAACTCCCTCAATCCGAGCGCCTCAGCTCCGTCTCCGGCTTCTGTTTCTGCCAAGATTGCCCTCTTCTTCTTTTTGAGTTTAGAGCACTTACCCAGCCAAACGCCAGTGCGAGTCCCTAAACTTAAACTCCGGATTCGGGGATCACACCAAGATCAAGGGTTTAAAAAACTTTTGGTGTTTTTGGCCCCCCGCAAAATTAGCGCTCCACTGGAAACATGCCGCAGCTCAACGGCGGTGGAGGGGACGATCTGGGCGCGAACGATGAAATGATTTCCTTCAAAGACGAAGGCGAGCAGGAGGAAAAAATTTCGGAGAACTCCTCAGCAGAAAGGGATTTAGCAGATGTCAAGTCTTCTCTCGTGAACGAGTCGGAAACGAATCAAAACAGCTCTTCGGATTCCGAGGTAAGTGACAAATAACTTCGATTCGACCTGTCCAATAGTTTACGTGCACTTTTGTTTTTTAATCGCGCGACATGTGCTTTACAAACACGCTGCTAAAGAGCTCATGATTTCCCCACTGTGATTATTACTCAATGCAATCCCTGTGTTTCGTTGCATTTCAAGGCGGAAAGACGGCCTCCGCCTAGATCTGAAAGTTTCAGAGACAAAACAAGAGAAAGTTTAGAGGAGGGTGAGTGCTTGTTTTCTCTAAACGATCTTGTCCTTAACACTTTTTGCATAGGACAACAACACGGTTCCTCAGTTGCTCTTGTTCTAAGCATGCATACAAAGGTTTTGGTAATGTAACTTATAAAAGTTTTCCTCTTTCCCCCCCCGCCATGTTAGCTGCGAAAAGGCAAGATGGAGGGCTGTTCAAGAGCCCACCGTACCCGGGCTATCCATTTATAATGATTCCCGACCTCACGAGCCCGTACCTTCCGAACGGATCACTCTCTCCGACCGCACGCACAGTAAGTGTTTTTTAACGTGTTTTTGCAACTACATGCACGTAGCTACAGCACAACTTCCATGTTTAGGGATTGTTTTGGTGTTGAGTGAGTTGGCTTGTGAACTTCTGCCACAGTTCACTCTGTACTGTACAGTTGCATGCCGCTCGCGCGGATCCATGTGCGCGTGAACAGACCCGCGTGAGCGGCATGTACAGTGGAGCGCATAGTTGTGCTTTTATGACGTCCGCAAAGACACACAACTTTATAAACTTTGAACTCATCTGTTATTTTAATTTCTTTCAAATTGATTTGAGTTCCTAGCAGCTTAACTCGGTTGCTTTATACTCAGTATTTATGCAATATGATGTCTTTTAATTTTCTGTGTACTCGCAAACCTTGTGGGCTACATTATTTGCTTTAGACCAGATAGGCAATTTTATTTATTGTAGCTGCTCATGTAACGAAATAAATTCCTGAAATGTAAAATAATGTTTTAATTAATTGTGACAAATTATTGTTATTATTATTATTATTATTATCGTGGTTGTTATTATTATGACTCTTGAAAAAAAAACTGCCATATTGACACATTATCGAATGAATAATTTATCTAAGCTTAAACTAATGTCCTTGCACTTGTGTTAAATAAAGAATGCAATACACACAAACGTTAATGCCAACAAGCATCACAGGAAATGTTTATGGTAATTAGTGAATGTAAGTCAATTAATTTGAGACTGTCAAAATGAAAGGACATTATTACTCACACCACCCTATGTGTGAATTTAGTAAAATATTAGACAGTAGAAGTGTCAGATCTGTTTTAAATATTTTTACGTGAATTAACATTTGCTTTCAATGCAATTTAAATGTAATGCATTTTATGTTTGTGTTGACATTATTTGTCAAGGCATGATGGATGTCTTGTTAAAGACGGTGTGATATGTTGAATAGCGTGTACTCTTTGCATATGCATAATTTATCAATGTAAATGCAGTTTGTGTTTTAAATATCAGCTTTGCATGGTTATGCATATTAGCACATTTTCTCCCCCAGCAGTTTTGCCGGTACCAGAAGAAATGAGTGATGCTGTAATAGGTTAATGTTTTACACACAGTTGATATTTTTTATAAAATTTTTTCATATGTCATTGCTTTCGGATATGCTCATATAACATGATAAGGTAAATTATGCAGTAGAACCCTGCTGTCATTTCTGATTTTCATAATTGGCACCAGGTTTAATCTGAAACTTGAAAGTGCACTTTATCACAATGACATGTGGCATAACCTGAAATTAGATGAATGACTACATTCAAAATGTACTGCCCTGAAATTGGGATTTCATTTCTGGTATTTTAGAAGCAGTATGTTGTTTATAGTATCAGTGAGGATTCTCATAGAAACATCACTGAGTGTTTGTGTTTCTCATGGCATGGCTGTTGCGTGCAACCCAAAAGATACCTCTTTGCTAAATTTATTTTCCCTTGCTTTTGATTTGTTTTATTTACTGTTTTAAGACCTAATGGGGAGTATTATTTGAAAACATTTGTAAATGTATATCCATGCACATAGACATAGAATAATTCACATATAAACAAATACACACAAAAATTGTGAAAGCACCAGTATGGCCACTGTAAATATGAAAATATTAAAAGGAATATTAAGGAAAAATTTGACAGGTAGTGTGTCTTCTGTATGGTTGCAAAGCTCTGAACTGTTGTAAAAAATCTTAGGGATGCTGTTACCAAAGCTCATAGTCTGATAGTTCCTCTACCTGCTGAGATGAAGTCCTGACTATATCCACGTTTGAGACATCCTCTTCTATTTCCCAATGTCTGAGTGGATGCTGGTCTGTTCTTGCCCTCTAACCTAAATATTAAATTGATAGAAATCGTGAATAGCTTTATAGCTGTATGGTGTAATGTTTGATCTCTTACTGTAACCAGGCCTACAGATCTCAGTCTTTGACATCGTGCTGTAGCCCCTCACCCCTTCGCTTTTTTTTCCATGAGTTCTACTACCTATGTGCTGCCTGGGCGTCCAACCTGCACTGCTTTGAAGTTAAAAGCCGTTGTATTCATAAATGCATTACTTAAGTAGAGGATAAATAATTCACCTTACCATCGATTAGCTGTCTCTCCTTTTAACAAATGCACAGGGCTTGTTGGGGTTAGCGGCCGATGATGTGGTTATGAGACGTAGTTTCTGAAATATTTCTTCTGATCACACCTCTTGTGTCTGTCCCTTTTTTTCTTCTAAATTTCAGCCAACAAGCAGTTGATGTATTCCAGTAATTTTTATTTGGATATATTTATTGCAACAGTTGTTTTCTTTTCAGGATGAATTTACTACTGCAGAATGATGTAAGCCAGGAGAGTTTATGTAACAGCAGACAATGGTGTGCAGTTTGATATCAGAAATGTTACTTAAAAAAAAAAAAAGATTATTATTTTATTTTCAAATGCCTTGTGTCAGCTATTTTTCCCCATGGCTCACTGTTGCAATAATGATGAAATGCTTTCCCCACCGCACTATTGCGAGTGTGTGTGTGTGTGTGTGTGTGTGTGTGAGTGAGGGAAGAGAACCGCTTTAATTTGTCTGACGTCTGAGAGCTATAATAATGGGGAGTTTGTTTTTCCAACTGCCTCAATCTGAAAGCCTTATGATGATTTGGTAGCATTTAGAAATTTGACATTAAGTTATACCGTCTATGCCGGTGCACCCTTTTTTCTCTTTTCCCCCTTTTCTCACAAACTACAAACAATAGCCACTCTTCTTCCTTTCATTGTGTGCAGGGTTTGCGTTGCGGACACGGTTACGGTGTGTGTTGTGGTTAGAAAGGTGCTGGGTTATCTGAGTGGCTGTAGGCTAATATCACACCTCAACAGGTTTGTGGAGAGGGAGACAGCGAGGTAGAGCAGAGGTCTGGATGGCTGTGTTCTGGCAGGGGGCTTTATGCCCGTAAATCCGGTGGGTTTATTTACTGCCTCTCTTACTTATGAATGTTAAGATATTTGACGCCACCCCTGGCCTCATAATTCCTAGGCCTGTAGAATTTTGGCAGAGGTTTCAAGTTTTAACGTATAATTATGCATGGTTTAAAAAAAGAACAAAATATAAAAAAAGCAAAACTTGCAACACCCAATGTACTCTGCTGTTTGGAGTTAAGAAAAGAGATGATGCTTAAAATGCAGAACAGTTTCTAGGAAGGCCTGGAATATTGTATAATAATAAAATAACAGTAGTTATTTCTTTATATTTAATTGGTGATGACATGTTTGTGCCATGCCATACAGTACATATTTTGATATTAAATACAATTTACAATTTATTAAAGAGAATAAATTGATTTTGAGTTTTAAATGAGTTTAAAAATGTATGGCAAATTTATGGCATTTGTCCCTCGCATAGCCTTGGATGTACATATTTTAATAAACCATATCTAATTCTTTTTAGCCATTTCACTAAGACGTTGATAACAGTGGTTTTAGTCTATGGATTATTTGTGTTCTGCCTCCATGTTGAATAGCCTGTCGTGTGAGGTGCAAAAGATAGTTTAATACGGATTTACGGGGATAGACTCATACCTTATCAAATTGGCTTTACATGTTAATGGCCCCTAATTGCTATCCACAGGGGGTTCACTGAGCTACGCGCTCACGTTTTGTGCTGCTCTCCACAAAATACACTCCCAGTTTATTTAGAAGGTTGCCATCCTTCTGTCTTGCAAATCACTTTTGTTTACAAAGAATGGCGGAAGCAAGACTCTATCTTTCTCTCCCTCTACCACTCTTTCCTTCTCTTTTTTTATTCTTTCTCTCCTCATCCCACGCAGAAAAAACCCCGTAACGCTCTCTGTTTTGCTGGGGCTTGATAAACACCCATAAAAATTCAATCTGTTTTGGATTTGTGAGAGTTAAGTTGGGGAGCAAAGTTTGGCACCATTAAACTGAAAGTGGGGCCTGTTAGGCATTAGCAGCGTGCAGCACATTCTCAGGGTTTAATTAGTCCAAACTGTAATTGTTCATGGTCTGCCAATAGAAGTAATGCTCGGGAAGAGTGGAGTTGCACTAAATCGGCCCATGGTTTTTAAAACAATAAATCACTCGCATATTTGTGTCGTGATTCAGATAGAGTCCCGACCTCTCCCATCTCGACATGTGGTAAATTGTAAAGTCAATGAATCGCAGATGTGGGGGTGGGGGGAGTGAAAGAAAGAGTACTGTAAGGTTTTTTTAGTGCTTGGGAAGTGAATGGAAAGATTTGTGCTGTAAATATTTACTGAGATGTTTTTTTTATTTGTACTTGCTGGGCTCAATTGTCTTGCATTGATGATTTTGGCAGGCTGCTCTGTATGAACGTGTATAAGAATAACCTGCCTTTTTTTTTTTTTTTTTTTTTCTGATTGTTTTTATTTTCTCTCTTTCTTTCTCTACAATAAGTAATGTTTTGCATACACAATTTTCTGCACTTAATACTTAATGCATATTTGTTGTTGGAGGTTGACTAAGAATTTCATAATCATAACGCAAAAAATAAAAATACAAAATAGTTTCCAGTTTTATAGGAATCCACAGTCATGAATTATATTTCTGTCTTTTTCTTGATATATTTCCAGTGTGTTTGTTTTTAAAGCTGCAAATGCAATTTTGGCCTCTAACTGATAAATGGGGAACTTGGATAGATGCTGTTGTAAATTCTACATCTTTTGGAGCAGCATTGTTGATCCCACCCCTCACCTCTCTCTCGTCTTCACCATTTGTTTCCATACACAATGATCAACACAAAATCGCACTGTACATCTGGGAATGCTATGTTTGTCATCTGTTAAATATAGTCCTGCTGCTGAACTGTATGGTGAGGGGCTCCTGAAACATGGAAATGAAATTACTCTTTCTCTCTGGGTGCACATTGCACCGTATGCAGACCTGCGCAGCTGTAGGAAATCTTGTATGACAGGGAGATTTTACTGAAGGGGTGTGTGATTGGGGGGGGGGGTGTTTGGTGGGGGAGAAGAACGCCAAGGTCCTTTCAGTGATTTAAGGAGTGAAATCTTTACTATTGATTGAGTACAAGAAGTGCAATAATCCTATAGAGTTTCCAAATGGAAATCTATGGAAGTACTTGGTCTGGCAGTTGCATTAATATTTACAACATTTGAAAGATGAGGTAATTTGCAATTTTAATTGACAAACAACTTGGCTAAATGGCTAGATGCAAATCAAGCTAGAATTTTTTTTAATTATGAAACAAACTAATGTTTGTTTAGTTTTTGTATAAACTGCAAAATTTAAACAGATTTTATTGTGTAGATGGAGTTTAATATAAAGAAAATGTGTGACATTTTTGTCCAATATTTGTAAGATTTTGTAATATCACTAGATCATAAATTATATTCAAAAAATTATCAACCATTTTCAGACTTATTAAATGCCCTTTATTATAGCTCCTGAACCTTAACATGTATATCATATATTTTATATTATAAACCATGTAAAGTGTACAAATTCCTCTACAAATGAATAGAAATGACATCCCTTTGCATGTGTTTACCTGGTGCAGCGTGCTGGATCGGAGCAAGGGATAAGGAAAAGTGAAAAAAGCAGACTTGATTTGCCCGCCGTGGCAGAGCGGGGTAGATGGAGGAGGGAGATGCACAAAGAAAGTCTGAATAGGGCGCATAATTGCTGCTAATGTGGGGGCAATGAGAGTGGCGACAGTTCCTGGTTAGATGTCCAAACAATAGAGCCCGTAGGCCCCACATTTATTTAATAAGAAAAAAACACAGCAGGAACTGAAAAAAGACAAGGAGGAGGTGGCAAGTTTATAGTCATGCTTGATGGGCAGACCATGTGTGTGTAATTTTATTTATTTATTTATTTATTTATTTTTTTAATGATGCAGGCTAAATTAGTAGCGCTTCCTGGTTCCCGCCATCAAAATGTCGGCTGGAAAATCTCCAGCATTGAGGCTTGGATGACGCTGGTGGAATTTGGTTGCACTTGGCTTATGTTTGGATTGGAACGTGCTCGGGTTGGGCCAAAGTGCACACACACATGCTCTCTGGAGCTGACATCTAACTCTTGTATGCTTAATGATAGGAGGGCTTAAGTTTCCATTGGAGGAGTGCATGTGTGTGTGTGTGTCTATGTCTTGTGCTCATCAGCATGCAGTCTTGTTTATTTTTAGTGTACATTATTATCAGACTTTAAAAAATAATAACTGGTGTTGCCAGTGTGTCATGTGTACCTCTAATACAGAAAGCATAAATTCGTATGTGAGTTAACTAGAATATTCACGTTTTCAGTGGAACTTCTTTATGGAACTTCAACAGTAAAAAACAGCATCTATTTTTAACACACAAGTAGGACAAAGTTGCATTTTATTAGGCACTTGTCATTACATTTTTAAAGCTTCTAAAAAAAGATGAGGCCGGACCAGTCGCTATTTTGAATGTTTATTATTCAGTTCTGTGAAATGTTTCTCTTTGATAAGAAAGCGAGCTAATTTGGCATCACATCGACAAATCTATCCTCTAACTATGATTGTAAATTGTGATTCTACAATGTTATGTTGTAGAAGGTGAAACCCTGTTTACTTCCATTATCTGCATTAATTCCTATAGATATGTCAGGAGCATTTTGTATGGGTAAAGCACATAAAGAAATTAATAGGTGATAAAACTCAGTCCATGTATTTTTAATCTTCTAATTAAACTTTTAATTGCCAAGGGATAAGCTCTGAGCAGGGCCTGGAGTGTTTGTGTTTGTGTGTGTGTGTGTGTCTGTGTGTACTTGTCTGTTCACTAATGAGTTTATTGCATGCTTGTTTCTAGCAAAGGTGCTGCATTTAGAACTGAACAAAAGGTGAAAGAGATTTTACTTCTACCTGGGTAGAGGGATAATCCACTAATCAGGGGTTTATTTTAAGATAAGAGGTATAACAGGCCAATATTTGCATACGTTAAAAGATATAGGTGCTTTATGAACTTTAAACCACTATCTGCCATGTTTTTACGTTGTTTTTTTTTTTTTTTTTTTGTAGACGCCATCCTTTATCTGAAGATAACCTTCCCCTGCCCTAAATTACGGGTGTGAGAAGGCATTCTTGGAGTATTTTCCGATTGTTGGGGTGCGTTCGTTATTTCATTGGCCATATCCAGCTGAATGGCTGTCAAAACGATATAGATAACATTTCAGCTGATTAGCATTGTGCTTGTCACAGGGTTGGGTACCAGTTTTGTCTTGTTGATGTGTTTGAGGAAAAACATAACTAGGGGCTGACATCAAATTAAAGGGAATTGTCTACAAAGTTTTTACCGGAGACTGTAGGAAATGTCAGTTTGTTTGTTTGTACGTTTCCACCCTAAAGGAATAGCCTGGCTCTACTGTCGCTGGCTACATCTCATTAGAAGACGGTGTGAACGCTCAGTACTCTCGATTCCAAAATGGATGGAATTGACTCTCCATGCTGAGCGAATTGCCAATTGCATTGTGAGAGAGGGGTATAATTGAATGGAGGTGTATCTTTGGCCAACTGCCCCCAAGGCTCTGTGAGTCTGATCAGTGTTAGCTAGCGGTGGCAGATGTGGTGTCCGATTGCAATGAATATCCTTTCACAGTGTTTAGATCAGAACACTGACATAGAGGAGGTGTAATTCAGCAGCCCTCTGAGTTAAATAGAGATGATGACTGCTTGCCAGTCATAGTGAATAGTGATCTCCCTCCACTGGCTATCTGGTGAACAGAAAGATATAGCGACGAACAGGAGTGATTTATAAGGAAAGAGTTTAATCCTGACCTAGAGCTGTTTTCTTTGGCCGGCAATCAGTTAAAGCATTGCTGGGATGGAATAGTCAAGTGACTGTGGCGGTGTGACGTTCAACAGGATGCCCTTTAGAACAGGGAGTTTTTCTTTATCTGCAGCTATACGGCCTCTGTATCTTTATGGACCATCGCGCTTTGCATTTTTCAAATATCAATAAAGATAAATTGCTTGCTTTGCCATAACAGGTGGTGTCGAATCGAAAGATTTCAGGTCATGGAGGAAAAACGACCCGGCTTTTGACTGTTTTAGAACTGTTTGAGTGCAGAAATCCATGAATACTTGGAATATAACAATGTTTTGGTTTTGATACAAGAGCCTTGTCATCTCTCAGTTCATTCATTGTGTTGAATGACTGCTGAGCCTGTGATGATGTTCCTGATCTGTGTACTATCACATGGTTTGACCTGGTTGATGGAAAGGAGAGCAGATGTTTGGCAATAAGCAAGTGCAGGAATTCAGATGTGTTTAAATTGTAGGCCATCTTATCCCAGGCCTAAAGAGGTGCAGGGAAGGAGGTCCCACAATGTTTACATAGCCCAATTATCCTGTGAGCCCTGGAGTCTCTAATGCACTACTGTTCAAACACTCGAGAGTGCAGAGCTGACCCCTGCAGCAACCTTCAACAAGAGTGCTGTGTCGGGCTCTTTGTGTGTGAGTGTGTCTGTGTGAAGGCTGAAACATTGTGCATAGTTGCAAACCCCATTTACTTGGGATGCTGTTTGCTAGCACCTAGTGGTGTGGGTGAGCATTACTAAAGAGCAGCTGAGCTCAGTTCATCTCAGTAAGCAAGATGATTGAGAGATAGAGGGACTGAGGAAACAAGACAGATCGAGGAAGAGACAGAAGAGCCCCTCGCTCCATCAAACCCTGCCGGGGGGGTGGGGGGGTGGGGTGGGGGGTTGCCAGACATTAACATACGGGGGAGTCATCAAACTAATTGTTGTTTAAATTACCTGTTATGATCCAATGACAAATCTCCCTCTCTCCTGCCATTGGAGCAGAAAATGTAGCCTGGATTGGCATGATGTTAGCAAGTGTGTAAACCATGTTTCAACAAGATGGATAAATGCAATTACTGGGCAGACCAGCAGAGGGACAATCCATTTAAAGCCTGATATGCTAACCAGGGGCCGTGGTTAATTCATTTGGCCAATTTGTGGGTGATATACGAGTGTCATTGCACATTAGTCAAGGAGTGTGTGTGGGTCTGTGTGTGTATGTTTGTTTCAACAAGGGGGATTGGGGGTGTGTTGTCGGGTATGCAAGCTTGGCACTGTCCCCTCTAAGCCCCTCCTTTTCTCCATCAACCCCCCTCCTCTTCCTTCTACTGTCATTTCAATGGATAATACAAATGGGGCATGAGCTCTCAAATGACATAAAGATGCACTGAGAGCAGGAGAGCAGGATCGCTGTACAAGTGAGCCAGGAAAAGGGCTAGGCTCTGTAAGGCAAGTCACCGAACGTGGCCTAACACACTCTCAGAGTCTTAAATCGGGACTCAGTCCACCAACTAAACAGACCAATGCCAAACACACCACCTTTGTGTGTTTCTCATTGTGTTTGGATGACAGGTTGAGGAGTCAGGCTTGGTCAAGTTGAAGTAGGGCCCTTGCTGACCTAGTTTGACTCGGACATTCTCCGTGAACTCTCCTCTGTTTACAATTAAGTTACAATTATTGCCTGGAGGCTGCTATTTACTCGAGGCACGCAAGTCTTAGGATACTGTCACGGGCAGCTCGCCTGAGACCAGCGTCACCTCTGCATGCCCATTTCCGCCCATATCATTATCCTTCTGAAGGGCACAACAGTATTCAGCCACCCTTTAAACACCATTGTTGATTTCCACTTGAGGAATTATATAGAGAATGTCTTTCTTAACTTCTCATGAGTAAACATTGGAATCTGTTGTTTCTCTCCTGGGACATGCCAATCTGCCTGGTTTGCACACTCTGCATCTATTGATTTTTAAGTGAAAGAGTATCCCTGTTCCGAACACAGTGCATTGGTGAGAAACCGCTTGACTGTTACGCAAGAACTGTGGTATCTAAACAAGGTGGTCACAGCTTGGGTTGTGCTATGAGGAAAAAGGCATCGGTTTACAGCGCTTGGCCGCAGATTGAACCAAAGCCTTTTATCAACACTATGAGAGTTGTGAAGGTTTGAAAGCAGAAAAGGTGTACGTGTGCCCTCTTGCCTACAAGTTTGTGCTTGGGTGGTTGAGGACCATGTGTCTGAGGTGAGGCAGGTTTTAGATTTGGTCACCTGAATGTGTGCCTCTCGGGCTGCAATGTCAGGAAATCGTAGACGGTGAGGAAGCAGCTGGCCATGTGCCGTTCTCACAGCTGCTGTGTGGCCCTCAGCCTCACACTCGTACACTCAACACACTCGCCTCTGGGACCAGAGTCCAGGAGTGCAACCGCGCACTTGATGGAAACCACTCGTGTTTGGTTTTTGTGATCAGATCTTACTGATAGTACTTGACGCTTGTGCTGTTGGATTTTTTTTATTTGGTGTTTCCGGTCAAAAATGACCAGCCTATTAAAAATTGCGTATAAATCTCTCGTTATGCTATATTATCACCAAACATTTTGTTAGATCTTTTTGTCAACTTGTTTTTTTTTTCAGTTAGCACCAGGTTTTGTATGTCTTTTTGGAGATTATTGATCTTATGTCTCACTGACCTAAGCTTATGCTCCTCCGTTTTTGAGTGAAAAAAAGCAGAATTTGTGGATAATTTTGGCAATATTAAATAAAATGAAAACATTCTGTACTATTTATCACACTAGTGTGCTTTAATATTTAACCAGTTTGTTTTGAAATGCTTTTATTTTGTACAAAATGGCAAAAAGTCACTTGTGGTGTTCCCGGTCAAAAATGACCGGCCATTGAAAATGAATTGGGGAGATCAAAAATAAGAGAAAAATTGAGTGTTCAGGAGCATGTTCATCATGTTCACATATGTGCATGTGTGCTTGCAAAAATAAAGGCCTCGGACCTGTGCACACGCACATACACACACATGTGCACTAACACACACATGCACATGCACACACACACACAAATACACACATGCTCACATACACACACAAACTCTTGAGTATTACATGCTATCTTTTTCACAGAGATTAACTTTATCCTACCCTGAACTGTATCCAACATCCAGTCATCCATGCAACATTACCACACACACACACACACACACACACACACACAGAGACACACACACCACTGTCTTTGCCCCACAGTGACCCCTTTCCAATAGAATCTTTCTTTGATGATCTTTCTTTCATCAAGCATTGTGTGCTTCAAATGCAGAGCACGCATTTGCAAGGCACATGCAAAAAGCTATTGTCAGTCATGTGCATGAGGACACAAAACCACCAGGTGTGTGTTGATTTGTTGCTGATTATAAAATATAACCGAAATATGAACAGTGTTGGTATTTTTGTTCCATGAAATGTTCTTTATACGACAGTGTTAATGTGTATGTGCAACAGAGCGCTGCACAAGTGCCAAACTCTTTACATGGATGTGCATGTGTGACAACACCCCCTAAATAGGCTTAGGCCAGTTTTTTTGTCACAGTGGTCAGATTTGACAGGGAACACCACAAGTATTAATTTGTCAGAGAATAAAAGCATTTCAAAATTAAAAGTCCTGTTTTTTGTGATCTTCACCATTCATTCATCTTTGACCGAGAACACCACCATTCTGTTGATTCTATTGGAGATGGGTCACTGTGGGGCAAAGACAGTTCTGTGTGTGTGTGTGTGTGGTAGTGGTAATGTTAGATTGATGAATGGATGTTGGATGCAGTTCAGAGTAGGATACATTTAATCTCTGTGAAAAAGAAAGCATGTAATACTCAAAAGAATTTGTGCGTGTATGTGAGAATGTGTTCACGCGCGCATGTGTGTACGTGTATGTGTGCGTGCACAGATCCGAGGCCTTTATGTTTACAGCACACATGCACATGTGAACACAAACATGTAAGAAAGCATGCAATACTCAAAGAGTAGAGAAAGCATGTAAACCTCAAAATAGTTTGTGCGTGTACATGAGCATGTGTGTGTTTGTGTGTGCGTGCGTGCGTGCGTGTGTGATCCGAGACCTTTATGTTTGCAAGCACACATGAACATGATGAACATGCTCCTGAACATTTTTCTCTTATTTTTGATCTCCCCCATTAATTTTCAATGGCCAATCATTTTTGACCGGGAACACCACGAGTGTGACTTTGTGCCATTTTGTGCAAAATAAAAGCATTTCAAATTAAACTTCCTGATTAAACATTAAAGCACACTAGTGTGATAAATAGTACAGAATGTTTTTATATTTTATTTAATATTGCTAAAATTATCCACAAATAATGCTTTTTTCACTCAAAAACAGAGGTGCATTAGCTCAGGTCATTGAGGCCTATGATCAGTAAGTTCCAAAAAGAAGTACAAAACCTGTGCTAATTGAAAGAAAACAAGTTGGAAAAAAGATCTAATCCAATATTTGGTGATAATATAGCATAATGAGAGGTTTATAAGCAATTTTTATATGCCGGTCATTTTTGACAGGGAACACCAAAAGTGTAACAAGGTGAACCCCCCCCCACCCCATTCAACAAATTGTCAAAATTGTTTTGGGTAGTTGTGATACCCTGTGTGGGCAAATTCAGTAAGTTTTAGTCCAATTGGATAACATTAACTAGCATTTTCGGGGAACAGAAAATCATCTTCGGGTCAAAATGACCGGAAACCCAACATGAGGGTTGAGTGTGTGCAAATTTTACGTCGATGGTTAATTGGTACAAATGTATTTGTCTTATTACAGAAATGGAGAACCAGATCTCCTCAGCAAAGCTTTGGCAAAGGGAACTGCAGTTCCCTGAAATTCGGTGGCTGTTTTCTAAAACCTCATTTTAGTAGCCAAATGTATGTTTGTTAGTCATTTCCGACTTCCTCCCCTCTCTAATCTTTTGATGAGAAATTGTGATTAATCCTGTTGTGTCTGTCCCAGGAACTAGGGATGTCCTGATACCATTATTTGAAACCAAATATGAGAACCGATACTTCCTTTTCGGTACTAGCTGATACAATACCTGTTTTTTAGTAATGTTTTTTCAAATACTGTACTGATGATCAAAATCATCACAAAATTGTCACAAAATTATCAAAAATCACATTATTTGACATTTGTAATATTAAATTTGTTTAATTCAATTTTATCATCAAACGGGTGTAAAAATTAATTTATTATTATTTATTATTATTATTATTTATTATTAATTTTCAATATAAGATTGCTCTTATTTTTATCATATGAATTACTTTTATACTGATCCCCACAGTACAATCCAAAATTAAACACTGGAGCTATTTTTTTGTCAGTAAAGTGCTCCACAACAGAGCATCACAGATGTGAGATATTGCAATTATTATAGATTTATTATTTGTGTTATTATTATTATTACAGTAGATATTACATAACAATGCAGTACATTAGTGATTTTTTTTTTTCTTTTCAATTAAATGGAACTTTTATTTTGGTGGAAAACCGAGTGAAGCCCTTTCAGTTTGTATGTTTTTGACGACTGCTTCACACCTCCTTCATTAGGCTTCACCAATTCACTTTGAATCATGCAGCACATGCAGACTGTAGATTTAATTAAATCACAGCCTTTGCATTTTAATAATCACACTAGAACATAACTTGATTTTAATTTGTGCGCTGAATGTTTGCACAAAGGAGAATTTTTACGAGTGCAAGTATGTGAATGTAGTTTCGGACCCGATTCCGATACTGTTTCGGGACAACCAGGAACCTCTTCTTTTAGCATGCTGGTTGGAACATTTAGCAAATAATATCTCTAAGTCCCCTTTGGAGCACTGTTCCCTGTTTTACTGAGGCACCGGGGTCTCTCCTTTTTCGTTCTCAAGATCTCGCAGTTCACACAAGAACAATTGCAGGCCAATAGTATTGACCACTAGTCAAAAGAACAGCTTGGAAGTTTTCTGTATGCTCCTTGGATCACTTTACAGCAATAGACATGCTTCCAGACACAACTACTCCAGTTTGTGGAGAAGCTGCCAGTCTTATCAGGGCCAAGCAGGGGACAAGTATTTTAAACAGCTATTCTAGATTGACTAATTTGAGCTGGGCTCAAAATAATTGGATTTGGTGGCCGAGTTGTTGTCTTAAGCTATGACCCAATGCCTTCCACCTTACGGTAGCTAAGAAGAAATAATTAAAACCCTATGTCTGGGTGCACAAAGATGTCATTCTACCTTAGCCTCATTGTGCTTTATGAAATGGAAAATGTTAGTTTTGCGTTATGGTGTGGCTTATTCCCCAGTGGTTAAGTGTAGATTTACTGCTCTACTGTTGGGCTGAGGAGCTGCTCCCATCTGCGGCATGAAGTCTAGCCACCCAGCATGGAACATGACACCCTGGGGCCCAGCCAGAACATGCACCAATCAGAGATACATTAACACCAACAACACAACAGGTGACCAGTCAGGCCCTGCTCCAAGCCAAAGGATACAGGTTCCAAATATTTTTATTGACATTATTAAAGCTAATGCCATAGGGCTTACAAAGTCACAAGTTTAACCATTGGTTTGAATTTGGAATGTTGCATTCTTTCCGTCATAAACAATTTTATGGTAATTGTTTGTGTATTGGCATTGAGGTGTGTCTCTTTTCCAAGCAATGTCACAAGCTATAATTTATGTTGAGGGTTTGATTGGGAGATTGCATAGTTTAATGCTTAGGGTGCTGTGGTCTGAGACTCTGGATGAGGAGACCGCTAATTGTTAACAGAAGCGACAGGCAGAGGAATAGAAAAGGGAGAGAGAGAGAGACAGAGGATGAATGAGTTCTGGCAGCAATATTTTTGATTGAAGCTCGGTGTTTGGTTTTCAGGAAAGAGTGGATTCTTGGGATGTTCCCCCAAAGACAAAAGGCGGTGCCGAGCAAAGCCCATAAACCAAACACGCTCCCTCTTTTAAGAAAAGAACACTCTCGTCACTTCTCAATTGCGCTTGTTATGTGGTTTTCCAAACCAAGCTGCCTGGAAATGCCTTGTCCAGTAGAGGTCTTGTTTTTGTTTTTTACAATGCATAATAAGGGTCAACATTTGCTTGCACTGATTAGAATATTATTCATTTAAAACAGACCCAGCTTTGCACTTCTCATCTTCACGCCTTCTTGATGTCTGTCACAGATACTCGACAGGAGTGCACATCTGCTTTCGCTAGCTTCTCGCGTAAATCCCGCTAGGCGGTGTTGTTGTTTTGATATAATTTAGCAAATAACATCAGTAATGTTTCAATTGGGCATAAAGTTTTTGGGAGATGGTCTGTTTGCCATCTGTCTGATGGGATTACTCTTTCTTTGTAATTAAAAGTGTGACCCCGTGGTGGAACGGGAAGGCACAAGGGCGAGTGGTTTGCCCGCTTTAGAGGAGGAGGAGGGGTGGCCAAGTACCTCAGCGCAGCACTTAAGACAGTATGTGCAACAGAGCGCTGCACAAGTGCCAAACTCTTTACATGGATATGCATGTGTGTCAACCCCCCCCCCCCCCCCAACCTGGCTCATTTACCTTCAATTTAGTCAGGTAGAGCAGATACCCAAAGCCTGAGTGATCCCTGTGTGCAGGCAGTGTGTCAGAGGGAGGTGGGGATGCGGGCTCCTGCTTTTACTCTGATTTCACCTGGGGTTTTTGTTTGGCCTCCGTTTTCCTTGGACACTTTCCAGAGACTACAAGCCTGACTTTTTTCAAGGCTCCCTCAGAACAAAAGTGAAAGGCCCTGGTTAGCTCTGGAATTGGATTTCAGACTTGATCTTGTTGTGCGTAGTAAACAGAACATTAAAGGCTAGAACATGGTCCCTAATGAGTGGATGCGTGTCTGGGTGTGTTTGAGTGATGCTTCCCTGTCACTGCCCAAATCAGCAACATAGGTTTTTTATAACATAAGTTTTTTAAAAACATTTTTGTTTTCGTTTTATCTTAATTTACATCTCCATGTCTCTGCCTCTCCCTCACTCATGTACACATACAGAATGTGGGCCTGAAAAAGACATTAGAAAAGTAGCCAGCAAAGACTGGATAGCACTTCCCGATGCTTCTGTCTGGCAGAAAAATGTTAAGTGGAAAAAAGGAAGAAAAATACTTGCACAAACAAAAATAACTGGTCTAATTAGCATGGCTGGCTATGGCAGTGTGGTTGACCGGGCATGACCGAGGTGGCACTGGCCACGGGAACAACCTTACAGTTAAATTACAGGGTGCCCAGGCAAGAAATAGAGCCTACACTGCCTTTCTCTGGTATTTAGTATGTTTTGACATATCTCTAGCATAGCTACATATTTTAGCGTATAACAACCCTTAGCCCCCCAACCCCAATGAATTCGCTGTCTGCTTATGTCATACAGCCTCTTTATTTCTGCCTTTAAGACCTTTTCGTACTTTCACCTCCCCTGCAATTCTCAGCTCTGTCTTTCTCCTCCCAGTATGCACCCTGATTACCTTTCCAAACTGGCAATAAGTTGATTGCTTTACAGAGATGATGTAAGCCTCTGCCCTAGGGTACATCAGGTTGGCTTTTGTCTGCTTTATCTTGTAAAGCCTAAATTAACAGCTGGTTTGGTTTGAGTTCTTCTGGATCTGACTAAAGGATTAGGCCTCGTTCTCATGTGAGTCAATCTAGTTTGATTTATTGCAAGTCTATCAAAAAAGATCAATGGAGGCCCTTTTGAAAGTAAATCCTTAATCGCTCTTTGCACTTTTGTGTCATCACTGTGAATTTTTTTTCTCCCTCGTTCTCATTCCCTCCTTGTCTTCCTCAGGCTCTCTTTTCTCCGCTTCTTTTTTTCTGTCTCATCTTGGGAATGCGCAAGCTAGCGATCAGGAGTGTCAGTGGTATTTTGTTGTTATACAGGATGGATTTTTGGGCTCTCATTAGCTGTCCATCACTGCAGCTCAAATTGAAGCCCAGCTTTAGCGGCATAGGCCCCGATGGCGGTTCGTTGCGTATTTTTATCGCAGCGCAAATCTACTTGTACGTGTCTAGGCATCCCAATTCCTGCAAGACTCCAGTGTTTCACCTCAATGATGGTCAAATGACAGAAAAGTGTAGAGTCCTATATCCTCGTGAATATCTTAAATAAAGACTCATGTTATGGTCAAGGTATATTAGCTTGATAAGCCACAAGAGGCTGTGCATTACAGTGATTTTACCACTGGTAATGGGTGCTTTTAGGCATGACACAAAGTAAAAGAGTGGATTATAGCTTTTAGAAAATGGTGGCAAGAGAATTAGTATAAAAATTTGAATATTATAAAACATTTATTATATTGAATAAATGTTCAAGAAATGGTTACCTTTACTAATAATCTAAATAATCTTTCTGCCAAATAATAAAGTTTGTAAGGCTATTTGTGGGCTGTTTTCGGTTGCCAAGCAATTACGTGCATTAATAGAAGGTGTGGTCTCTGGTGTGCGTTTATTGTCATTTTACAACATCTCTTAAGGGGCTTATCTAATCATAATTTAGAGTCAGAATTATCTGTTTAATAAAGTGAGGCAACAGTTTCCTCAGTCATTCCTGGCTAAACTCCATCCTATTCTAATAGATACTGAAATATACTGGGGTGCATGTGTGATTGCACATGAGTCACAACCACTGAGGAGAACAGCAAGTGCAATAGCCCCTGGATGATCTGGAGAGTGAAACGGGATCTGCTTGTCTTTAATATTCCTCCCCTCTCATTCCCACTTTCTTTCTCTTGTTCCTTCTCTCCTCCATTCCTTTAACAACAGTCCTATTATCCACACTCAGCTTTTTCTCCTCCCTCTCAAGGCCGTGACTCTTAAAGAATCTGATGCTGGAGCAGAGACTCTGGCATGGCCTGGCTGACCAGGGGCCACACACACATACACACACACACACACACACACACACACACACACACACACACACACACACACACACTGATCCACTACCAATAGTAACAGTGGCCAGGCAATGTGGGTGTGTTTGTGTTTGAGTAAAGTATTATGTGTGCTGTTTCAAACATAAGAAAAATGAAATGAGTAAAGAGATCTGGAGTGCAAAGTAGTAAAAAAGTTATTGCATTGTGGCGTGTTTTACATTGCATTAGTGTTGGCCCCTGTAGCCGCTGGTGCATAGGCTGCCCCAAGCAGATCCAACAGTGCACAGGATTCTTTTGACCTCTTTGGTGAGGAGGGGTCATCACCAAGGGATTTTTTTTTCCTGTACAGGTGCACTCCCTCCAATACCAGCACTATCACAGGATTCCTGCGGATCCTTAAAAAGTCTTAAAAGGCATTGAATTCAGTAATCTAAAAATAAGGCCTTAATTGGTATTAAAATGTCTTAAATCAATCTTTCAAAAGTCTTAAAAATGCCAAGACAGGGGAAGTAGTATTGTATTCATCTTTTTTTTTCTGACATTGCAATTCAAAATCACAAAATAATCTGTAACATCTATTTTTTTAAATAATTTACTGAATGCCTCTCACATTAACGTCACACAGATCAGGATAGCAGAACCAACAACACTCACATTTTGTTTGCGGCCAGGATGCTCAGAGCAGATGCACTCTCTGCTAGCCAGCGATGACATGGTGAAGTGCAAATTCAAAGCAAATTGGCTATTTAACAGTGATGGGCAGTAGCTTCACTACAAATACTACATTTCTGAGTAGCGAGGTGGTAGCTTCGCTAGTTTTTAAAGAGCACCTTTTATGGTTTTTCAAATATTACCTTTCATGTAGTGTGTTATATAGCTGTTTGTGAATGTAAAATAGTCTGCAAAGTTTCAAAAATCAAAGTACGCGAAATATGGAGTTATTGACACCCAAAAGAAAGAACCGATTCTGATCACCTGAAATGAGTCGTTAGTAATTCCAGACTTACTTCCTGTACTAACCTACGTAATTTGGTAACAAAAAACACGCCTCTGGTCTGTTTACATGTGCAGCCAGTGCAGGCTGTTAGCCTGTTAGCATCTGCTAACTGGCTAACTCACGTTATTGTCAAACTACATATGAACCTACCACAGAGAAACGTCCTGTTCTCGTTGTGCTTGCGATGGTGGTTCGAGTTGATCTTCCGATGTATCACTATCGGACTTGGGCTCAAATTGGTAAGGTAAAACAGAAATTTTTTCAGATGGAGCTGAAACTCAGATATGGTAGTGGGCGTTTCCTTTCCGACACGCGCTGTAAGTGGTAGACCAATCACAACAGACTTGGACATCTGACCAATCATAGCAGAGTAGGCTCTCTGAAAGGAGGAGGTTAGAATGAATCCTTTAGAACAGATCATTGGAGTCGTTTTTGACACTGGGAAAAAAAGGTAATGCTGCCATTTAAATTATGAGCAAATTAAAGTGTTTTTTGACCTTGGATGCATGTAAATCTATTGTATGAGACCTTTAAAACAAAATTAGGCACGTTTAAAAATCATAATAGGTGCACTTTAAATCAAGTAGCTTGTCAGTAGCAAAGCAATATTTTTAATTAGGTAGGTAGCTTTAACAAAAGCTACACCGCTACATCTTACACCGATGTTTACTATCGCCAGTTTTGAATCAGAACTAAAGATATCCGACTCACAAATTAATCGCTAATCTGAGTCTGTTCTCTACAATGAATTGGTCAAACGTGGTAACAAAGCGGTCTTTATCGGTTCGCGATTTAACCTGAATTACTCCGAAAGCTCATACAGAAAATGGATGTAATTTAATTTACTATAATTTACTATATTTCTGTGCAGTTTACACAGTATAGATATCTCTGTCAATGTCCAAATTATCTATACATGCCAGTCTGAGCTTTCCTTGTGGAATAACAGATAAACATAGCAAAAATTAAAGATTTGTTTTGTGTGTTTTATTTACATTTTGTTTACAATTTTAAAACTTTATACAACTTACATCAGGTGTCTTAACTTGTTTCAGAGTGACTCTCACTGATCAGTCTTATGAATGCGTCCACGGTCCTCGTCAGAGATAAAAGGAAGGGTCTTGAAACGAGGGTCAAGTGCAGATGCGACATGCATTTTTACATTTTCAAAAAAACATAGTTTAGTATATTTAAGCAATTTGAATTATGGGGACACTAGAAATGTCCTCATAAACCACATTTATAGCATAACCCTTGTAATTACCAGTTTGTAACTTAAAAACATTTCCTTGTTAATCACCCATACCTGCCCCCCCACTCACACACTAACAATTAACCAGTAATGTAATGTGTAATCTGTTGTCACACAGATATTACATTTTATAGATAGTACTAGCTGTTGTTGTAAACATCGTCAAGTCGTCATACGTGGCAGATTTGAGTTCCTTAATGACGGTGGAATCACTGGTAGTCTGGCGCATCTCAAGTAGCTGTGCATGCAACGGTGCAGTGACAGATAGGGTAGCGGAGCTCTCCCCAGACCTCGCTAGCGTTGCAGCCTTCATCGGCCCAAGAGCTTTCACGATGTCCTCTGCCACCGTTATGTCTGCCTCTGTCAGGGTGCAAGGATCATTTTCGCTCCTGCGGATTTTAGGAGAAAGTAGTGTAGCTGAGATTGCTGGATGTTGTTCCAAATATCTGTTGAGCATGTCCAACGCGCTGTCCCACCTGGTCACCACGTCAATTTTAAGTTTGCGACAGGATAAGTTCAGTAACATTTGTTTTTATTTGAAAACTTTATTAGCGTTAGCGCTCTTATGAAACTTGACCAAGCAACTGAGAGACGGCTGGAAGTTTCAGTGCAGCTTGCGATGCCAGATTTAGTGTGTGAGCAAAGCAGCCAATATGGAGCAGCTCCATCATCTCCAAGGCACATATCATTTTGGCAGCATTGTTGGTCACAATGACTGGATCTTTCTTAGCGAGTTCCCACTCTTCCAAAGCCTGTGAAAGAATTGCAGATATATTTGCCCCTGTGTGGCTAACCTGCATAGCCCTGGTCTGCAACACATTTGAAAGGAGAACCCAGTCATCATGTATATAGTGGCAGGTAATTGTGACATAGGTGTCTTGACCGTCGCACATGAGGGCCACCCTGTCTGCTGACTGTAGGGACATAACAACATTTATTTTTACCTCGTTATACAGTCTCCGATTTTCTCTTCGCTCATCTGTTTGCAGCTAGGGATAGAATAACGTGGCTCCATCACATTCAACATGTATTGGAATCCGTCGTTTTCCACAATGCTATATGGCCTTACACCGATCAGCCACAACATTAAAACCACCTGCCTAATATTGTGTTGGTCCCCCTCTTGCCGCCAAAACAATGCCAACCCGGCATATTACAAGGCGTATTACAATACTGGTGAATGTAGAAATGCTTACATATAATTGGACATTATTTTTAATTATATCAAAAATCTAAAAGGTGTGCATTATTGCTGACACCTACATGCACACTGTGGAGTTGGTTGTATGACTGGAAGTCATTTGCTTCAAATGTTATTGAAGTTGTATACTCTGTTATGGAAATGTTTGTAAATGTTTTGGATATTTATGCTCCAATGTTGCATGTATCTTTAGAGACAGTCTCTAAATTTGCAACTATTTGTGAATAAAGAACGTCCAGCGTCAAGCCAATTTTATTGCATTATTTATTGACGTGGGAAGGCTTGGTCACTTGTTTCTGATTTCGCTGCATTATCGTGGAAAAAGGAACTACGTGTAGCTGTGCCAATGATGCCAATGTAGGATCAGTACATAACGGTACATTCAGCAACATGGAAAAGCGGATCAAGTTGGGTTCTTAACTCTTGACTACATTGGTACAGCTTGTAAAAACATGCATCAAACATCCACACCAACCCAGCCTTGTTTTTGTTTTTTTTAGATATGCAGCCAATAACCTACATACAAGGAAGTCTTAAATAATGCCTAAACTAAAGACTCAGCTGACTCAATACATGTGTTAACGGACTATGATAATGGCCTACTCGGAGAACACATTGTTTCCTAGAGCTGGCAGAAAATTCTCAAAACAGACACAAGCAGTGTATCTATCAACCACAAATAATATAGTTATATTCACTGCGGAGTCGCATTGGAGTGACGTCACCTCCCCTCTTCAAATGATTTGCTAGAGGAGGAGGAGCTGTCGATCAAGAACTAGTGGACCAATAGAGACACAAAATGCCCCCTGATTTACATGAAACTCTAAATGTCAGAGCACAAAAAAAAAAAAAAAAACAGTAATATAACCAAGGAAAACATGATTTTGTTTGCAATTCTGATGACTTTGCTTAAATTTTTGCAGCATATTTTAAGTGTGTTTATATATTTTTGATTCATGCATTTATCTGTGCTAATTATTTTGATCTGCGCTTTTTAATTATTTTTGCGCTTATTATTTTTTGATTCACGCGTATTATTTTGATTCACGCTTATTATTTCTGGATCCATGACCGCAATACTTTTGACAGGATTTTGATCCCATAGCTTTCTGTTGTAACTTTGCGCAAGATAAATAAGAGAGTGACATCTAGAGGAGGAGACTGTTAATAAAAGGTTTCACGATAATCAGATCCAGTAGTATCTTATGTTAAACGTTTGCGGAAATAAATAAAGATCTATTCATGGCTTTTGTGAATCGATATCGAATCGACCACATTTTAAAAACAATTAATCGAAAAATCTATTTTTTTGCCCAGCCCTAGTTAGCTTGTAGTATACAGTACTGTGCAAAAGTTTTAGGCACTTGTGAAAAATGTTGCATAGTGAGGATGTCTTCAAAAATAATGCCATAAATAGTTTTCATTTATCAATTAACATCATGCAAAGTCCAGTAAACATAAAAAAGCTAAATCAATATTTGATGTGGCCACCTTTGCCTTTAAAACCACCCAAATTCTCCTAGGTACACCTGGACACAGTTTTTCTTGGTTGTTGACAGATAGGATGTTCCAAACTTCTTGGAGAATTCACCACAGTTCTTCTGTCTATTTAGGCTGTCTCAATTGCTTCTGTCTCTTTATGTAATCCCAGACTGACTCGATGTTTAGTGGGGGGCTTTGTGGGGGCAATGCCATCTCTTGCAGAGTGCCCTGTTCTTATATTCCATTTTTTTTTTCTATTTGCAAAAGTAATGTTTGGGAGTCTAAAATGTATTTTTCCTATTGACACGCTAAAGCTGAAGATATAAATAACCATCTTAAGACAAATGCTTTTGTGAAATATCTTAAGTGCCTAAAACTTTGCACAGTACTGTATGTTTTTCAGTACACGATGGCTGATATAATACTCATATTCTTGAATATATCATAAATAATTTCTTTGTATCATATACGATATATAATATAAATTAAAATATACATTTGAAATACAAATCTATATTCATATGTATGCAAAATGTATTAAAAGAACATTTTCATGTCAAATATTTAAAGAGGAATTTTAAACTCTGATGTTCAGGCTTCAGGCCAACCAGTTATCAGCTGATGTGAAAAATCTAAAAATAACCCAATATTGGGCAGTTAATAGGCTTTTCCCACAGTGTCTTGTGTATATGAAAACATTCAAGATTTCGTGTGTGTGGTGTTTGGTAAAGTTCAGGCAGATCGATGTCAAGTTCAGGTGTGTCCTCCCTGGTTAGTAGAGCAGGGCCAAGGGGCCGAGCAGCAGCGAGGGAGGGAGGGGATTGACAGGGTACGTGGGAAGGAAGGGCTCGCTGTCAGCCAGACAGACCTCTTAATTCTATAGCCCTGGGGAAAGGGTGTGTGTGCACATGTAGACCTATATTTATGCATTTGTATGTGTGCAAAAATGTCAAGTATTGGTTTGTTTTTTGCAGAGCTGAGTATTTCTGTGTCTTTGTGTCTGTCTTTATGTTTTAATGTACAAGTGTGTATATGTGTATAGGACAGCATTTTATATGACCAGTTACTTGAGCTGCACAGCTTACTGTTACTGCATATTTATATGAGTATATCATAATGTTTTCAATGCTTCACTGTAAAATACCCAGAAAGGAGTGATTGCATCACCATAGAGTTCATTAAAGCAAAGCACACTATTTAGCCACATTCCATGCGAGCCTTTTGTCTCTAGCTTTCATTCCCACTTACTCTCTCTGTCTCTCTCTCTCTCTCTCTGTCTCTCTCTCACTCTTTGGCATAGAATTTTGCATATATTACGGGCTGCCAGGCTAAGAGCCTGGGACTTCCCCACGCCACACTCCAAGCCTTTGATCCCTTGCTTTGGAGGTAACATCAAAAGGAGAGGCATAGAAAGGCAGCTAGTACTGTGAAGTTCAATGTTCAACTTGATGGCTTGGCTGAGGTCCCCCCCCCCACCCCCCCTTTTTTTTTCCTCCCCCTGTACTGCTTCCCTCAGTTGACAAAAACACAGTTAGTAGCCAAGGCTTTTTTTTTTCCCAGTGTAAGATAAACTTTATGGAACAAATCTGCAAAAAAATAAAATAATTAAATCCGACCTCAACACCATATAAATCTGCATGTCCATGTTTTGCAGCCATGCATGCATGATGCATTTGAAATGGAGCTGAAGCACACATATCATCAATTTCTGAGAGAAGATGGTCAGAGTTTTCTATAGGTAGAGATTTCAGCGCACGATTACTATGAAACTGGCTGCTCATCAAATTCATGCAATTATTGAAATGTTACTCTCTATTAAAGCCTAACAAGGCTCATTTGAATGACATTTAATTTGGCAGATTTTAATTATTTACATGTTCACGTTGAGCAAAAGTTGCATGAATTGTATTGTGGGTAGTCCTGCCATGTGACATGCTATGTTTCATGTAAATCTATTTTAAACTTTCTTTTGCTTATTATTTTATATTATAATGCAGTTTTTACTAACTCATATAGTAGAGATACTACCTGGAATATTTGTACTTATTAAAAATGGTGAAAACTGAAAAGAAATGGTGAACAATAACAGCACCACTCTTACTACGTTCTGTGATCAGGCTTTTGTATGTCTGGCATGTGTCACTGTTTAGCTAAGTCTAGAGATTAGTTTTCGCTCTTGTCCTGCATTAGTCCCAGCTGCATCCAGCTACACATGTTACTCTAATCATCCATGTCTCTCACACATGCACACACATACAGAGAGAAAGAGACCCAGCTGATCTAAGCAGAAATGAGCCAATCATTAGGGAGAGGATCATGATAAAGTCATTTACCTGAAAAAGATTTTTCCACGTACTTTTGGGAGCTTTTGATATTGGCAAAGTTGACTAGAACTAAAACACAGATGGTTTTTACTTTTTATTTTTGCTTATTCACTGTGCCAATGCCCCCTGCAACCCCCCTGTTTAGGGTTCGGGAAGACAGGTCTGGGGTTTGCTCAAGTGAGGCACATAGCCGCAGAGAGTTGGTTAAAGAGTGCATTAAAGATTCAGCAATAATTGCTGCGTGTGATGGTTTCTGTTGCCACTGTTTGTGGATGGATGTCTGCAATAATTAATAAAGAGGTGGAGGAGGGGTTATGTGTGTGCGTAACGATTTTTCGGGGGGGGTTGCAGAGGGCTGGGTCATTATGACAGTTTATTTTGAGGTGAAGGGTGCACTTCGTGGGGTGCAGAAAAGGAGAAGAGAAGGGTTTCACGATTACCCACAGTGATTCACCCACAGCACCCACCGCGTGACCTTCCCTGGGTCTTATTGTCATCCTTGCCTCCTACATTTTAATGAGCTCTATTAACCAGTCCTTTATTTATTTATTTGAGAGCAAAAAAAAAACAAAAACAAAAAGCAGCCTTGTCCCTGAAGGTAGTCTTGATCTCACGGACAAGTTGTTAACATTGTTACTGTCTGAGAACCATATACCAGTAACCATCAGTAGATTGCTAGTGAAATAAATATATAGACTTTATTTGATCCTTGAGGGAAAATTCAGATATAGAACGGTATGTAAAGAGCACAAATACAACTACACATAGATATTTATAATATGTGTCTGATACGTCACACCAATGAAAGAAAGAGTAGAGTACAAACCTTTTTTAACCTTTCAAGTTTCAATTTTATTTGTTTTATAGATCGGGATCAGTCTATACAGAACAGCCTAAAGTATTTGTGGTATGGGGAACATGTTTGAGTATGCCTTGAGTATGGTTAGGGTTTGTGTTGTGGGGTGAAATCTGATGGGTGTTCCACATTGACACATCTTGTCCTGCAACCACTCTGAATTGTGAGGTAGATAATGGTGATACACTCAGGGACCAAATAATATGAATATGAAGTTTGAAGTGCTTCAAGGTTTTGTGTGTGTGTGTATTTGTGTTGAGACCCATTTGAAGGTTGTTGTTGCTGCAGGAGGTAAAAGTAGTCTTCATTTTGAACTTGAGAATGTGCACTAGTGTGGTAATTACCCCCTCATGGTGGCCAGGGGTGACCCCCAGCTGTACAGTAAAGGTGAGCCACACCAGAGAGAGTGTTTGTGTGTGTATCTGTTTGAGTCTGAGCTCCAAAGTCCAAACTCCATGCTAACCCAGTCTTAACAATGTTGCAGGACCTATGAGCAGGCACACCTTGTGCTAAGCCCTGTGCCTTGACTGTAGATCCCGTAGCTGGTAAGTAGGTCAGTGTATGAGATTCCACAGGGCAGGAATGAGACCTCTCTGGTGTGGAAACACTGCAGGCTGTGTAAGTTTGCAGCTCTAGAAAGAGTGTTGCAAGGCCTTAGCTGCCTGTATGTCTCATTATGGGCCCTGCAGGAGGAGACACCAGCTACGAAGACTAGAGCCTGCGGAGCTATTTGTAGAGTGCTCTTATGGGACCCATAATCACCCAGAAGAGAGAGAGAACGAGAGGAAGAAAAGGAAGAAGCAGGAGCATATAAACCATTTAAAGCAATTTTAGAAATTTCTAAGGTCATTTACCCCGGGTATATTTATGGGGTAAAATTACAACTTTAAGGCAGCATCCTCTGCCAAATAGTTGCATCAGCAATGCACAAGCATTAAATAGCATTCCTACTATGGCAGCTCTTACTTGCCAATGTCTGCCTTTTTGCTAATTAGGAAGGAATACTGGTCAAATTTCACTCCACATAATTCATATTCATAAGCCTACATTTTATTTGACCCTAGGTAAAATAATGATGAAGTCTAGAGACACAAGAAAAAGAACTTGATCCTGCTTGATGAAAATATTGATAATAAAAACTACCCCCACAGGAATTTAAGCAGTGTTCCACTGGTGTGGAGTCAACAAATACTATGTCAGCCTCTATGGACTTTGATAGAGAAACCTTGCCAGCCTCTCCAGCTGTCTCCACGAGAGACTGTTTGTTTGTTTTACTGCCTCGTCAAGAAAGGAGGTGTGCTGCTCTTAATGAGCTAGTCTGGCTTTGAGGCTTGGCAGAACTTCTTTATGGTCTTTCTTCTCCGAAGTACGTGCAGACTGAAGTTCTTCCCTAACACGTTCTGAACGTTTCAGGTAAATCAGCTGTTGTTTGACTAATACACGAGCCAACACCTGCTATGCAAACAGAGCATAAGCACGACCACACACATCTTGTGCTACCATGTTTGAAGCACAGCCTGGCATCCACTTTGGATCAGATAATACAAAATTGGGAAGAAGTCTGGTGTGAAATTTTGGCTAAAAACTGGTTTGTTTTTTCTTTCTCAGTCTGTCTCTTTAAGAAAAAGGGAGAGGTGAAAACTTGCCTCTGTAAGTATATGATGCTTGACCAGTGTAGATACTTAACATGCATTCTTGCATAACAGTGGCAGGACCTCAGGATACAAGGAAGCAACGGAGTTAACTTTAAATGTCTGTGCCAGTAAATCACAAGTGTTATTATTCAGCCAGCTTCCGCTATATCGCCTCTTGCAGCAACACTGAGAATGGCAAGCGTACTTGCGTTGCTTTATGAATTGCCCTTTGATACACTTTCAGAATGCAACGCGTGAAATTGAGCTTGCTTAGCTAGAAGCAACAATGTTCACGTACTTGCATACAGTATGTTTCGGGCCTAAGTTTCCAAAGCTGCCTGCCTCGCAGACAGTTTGAAAGATCAGTTTTAGAGGCAGTCTGAAAGAAAAGTGTCAGAGGGCGTTTATATGAGAGGGGAGTGAAGAGGGCCAAGGGGAGAGGTGAAGGGGATGGAGAAGATCAGGCTGGGGGCTCTAGCTCTGTGCTGTCAGAGTGCTGAGAACCCCCCAGCGGTTCCAGCTTTGGAGTAAATACAGGCCCTGCGGACCCCCTCCCGCCCCGGGGCACACAAACCCCAGGCCTGCCCACATTCCAGCTTTATTTTCCTGGTTGCAGAATGCCTCTGGCTATCTGAGCTGGTGGGGTGTTCTTTTCTCTTTTTTTTCCCTTTATTTACTCATAAAATGTGTATTAGAACTAAGCAAGTCTGAAGAGCCTTCGTGTAGACTAACTTTCAGTTTCATCTAGTGTTGAGGTACTCCGCCTCCTCCTCCACCCCCAGCCCCCTCCTCTAACATGCTTCCATCCATCGGATATGAAGGTTATTTGAATGTTTCTAGCAAACATACAAAGACAGACAGACGCACACACACACACAAACACATGCTCTCTCTCTCGCTCTGTCTACCTCTCTAGAGATAGGAGTCTCACAGATGGGCAGATCCCTTCTCTTTGGATCAGTGAATTTCAAAGAGCCTGTCTGGATCATTATTATGTCCTTTCCCCCAAAAATTTCTCCTCTTGAGAGAGTGAGTGTATTAAGCGTGGGTCTGTATGTATTCACGCATGCCTGTGCCTCAGCACCTGTGAACAAAACAAAGGGATTTTTTTGTTGCTTGTTACATGGGAGTGGTATTTCTTGCAAGTCTAATACAAGCGTGTGGTTCTCTGTCCAAACTCAGTAACAAGCATATTGGAAAACCTTTCAAACACACTCAGTTTAGATTCTCATCAATGTTTTAATCTGAATTTTTTTGTCCATTTAGCATTTTTTGCCACTTTAATTGATAGAGATGATGATAGATAAGAAAATTGGGGGGTGTGATAAGAAAATTACCCAATCCGGACTCAGACTCTGGTTACCCACACATGGTGGCCCCCCAGACCAAGTTTCAGAGTAATTAGAAATTTCAGACTTGTCCCTTGGCTTTTGCATGGAAATGTGTGTCTTTTAACACAAATAAGGTCCTATTTTATCTTTGCAATCAGCAAGTGGTCAGCCTAGTTTTATAACACAGGGCTGGGTGCTCTAGCATTTAACATGGTTAGGTCAGCAGTGATGGTTAGGTCAACATGTGTTTGGCTGCATGTGCCTTATGTGGTTGTAGATATGTATTTGCTTGCCCCAATGGACACAGATGGTCTGGGATGTTTCAGGCCTGGTTGAGCATCTCTAGTGGCAGCGTGGCTCACCTCTGTTTATTTCTCTCTTCAGGTCTCCCCATGCATATTGTTTATGTGGCTGGAATGCTTTCTGATCAGTTCATGCCAGACTGTTGGGAATATACCCACATTCCAAGCCTCTCTGGCATATAGGCAGCTGATTTGTCTCATTGTGGAAAATGCCTCTGCTTTTAATCCAAAAACAAAATGGACAAGCCCTTTATTTAGCTTTAGTTATCATTCATTTGTGTTTGCTCTAATTTACTTAAAATTACGAATCCTTCCAGAATACAGTGACGTTGATTGATCCACATTACTTTTGCTACAGGAGTAAGAATATCAAGTGGGAACTTAAGGTGGATTTATAGGTTTGTTTTTACAAGAACTTAAGGTGGATTTATGGATATGTTTTTACATTAGGAATGAAGAATTTCTGCAAAAGTCAGGTTAAAAACTATGATCAAGTTAAGGTGAAAATGTTTTTACCAGAAAATACGATTAAGCACTATGTGTTCTCTGGTGTTTTCTCTCTCTGGCTTCTTATTTTCTTGCTCCCTTTCTCTCTTTCTCCTAGAAGTCTCCAGGCAATAGAAGGACAGAGGGAGAGTTCATCCATTTGCGAGAATGTAGAGGACTCCCTTGTCTTTCACATCATCAGAGACAATTGAGTCATTCATTCCTGTTGTAGCTGTGCTGAAGCAAGGCAGGAGAAATTGAGGCAGGGCTTGGAGGGTTGTTAAAGGGTGGGGCGGCAGAGGGGAGCCCTTACTGTTGTGGCCCCAGGACAGAGTGTGCACTCTGGGTATGTGTGAAGACTCCCCCTGCATGTGGGGGGAGGGAACTGAGTTCTTCAGAGCTCCAAAGCAATTTGTCACATAGAAATAGCACTTAAGTTACGTGGAGGGGGGCTCCTAGCTAGAGAGTTTTTAGAAGGAGCAGAAGCAGGGGGAGGTCAGAGGTAGTAGCCTTCTAAAACTCAAGTGGCACGTCCATCAGCTGGCCAGGCAGAGTAGAGGGGGTTGGGCGGTTAGAGAGGGCTGCTGGGATTTTGGCAGTGGCCTAGGCTCAGCTTTCCTTGGCATGCTTGTAAAACCTGCGGGATGGATTAGGCCAAGGGAACATTTGCAATAGCAGTCTGAAGTGGATATGCATGTCAGAGTATGTGCACTCTACTTTCAGCATCAACATTGGCCAAGTTGTCGCCTTTTTCCCCTGAGAACAAAATGCCACAGCGTGGGAGAACAGGATGTCACCTGGCCCTTGGCCTGCCACTGTCAGCGCATAAACAGTTTCCCACTAGCATATACATGATGTCCAAGATGTTCCTTAATTTGTCCCAAAGGATTAATGAAGTACCATCCCATCTTATCCTGTCCTATCATATCCAAGACTTATTTAGGAACATCACACACATTATCTTAACATTACTCATTAAAAACAAACTTGAAGTAACACTTCTTAGAATTTGTAAGTAAATTGAGCTGGTCCCAATAGCTTCCTCGGAATTTAGCATTCCCATAATCCTGCCAATAGTAGGCTCCAGTCTCTAATTATTCAGCTAGATAAAGGTGGGTACATTAAAGCTGAGGCTGGGGTAGGAGTCAAATAGTCCCTCCAGCAGAACCTCTGGACTGCACCCTGCGTGAACCCACCATCAATTACCTCTGATTCATAGCTGTTCTTTAAAACACACATGCACAGGCATACAACTACAACTACAGTAACACATAGAATCAGGCAGCTTTCCTTCTTTCGCTCCTGCTTTTTCTGTCTTTGGGAAAGTAGAGCTTGGAATATCCTCATAAGAAACTGTCTTTGGGAAAGTAGAGCTTGGAGTATCCTCAAAAGAAAAGTGAAATCTCAAACAAACTCCAGCAATAAGCTGTAGGAAGGGAAGTCACGAAGCAGTTTGATTGCATAGAGGAGGACAGAGAGTAGGAGCTGAAAGGTTGACTGTGATTAGTAGGATCTGGCCAGAGACAGGGATGGAATGATAAGATTCTGATTCGTGGTTCACTTGGGCCAATTTTTTGGGCTTGAATCAGAGCCCAGTGGTTGATGTCCTGGATGCATCAGAGGCCAAGTTACAAGGCAGACTGACTTGTCAGATGTTTTTTGGGGGGATTTGATGAAGTATAGCACTGCATGCATTAGGCCTAAAAAATGTGCCAATGTACTCTAAATTAATTTTTCGTGTAATGGGCTTAAGACTGCATCCAACATTGCCCCAAGGTTAAGAAATGTGCCCCACCTTTCTTTCTTTCCTTCTTTCTTTTTATTCCATTCATTCCTTTCTATCTTTCCCCTCTTCTGTCTATATCTTTCTGTCTGTCTGTCTGTCTGCCTGCCTGCCTGTCTTTCCCATTCACCTTAAATTTCTCTACTTCCTTTAATGTTTTGGCATTAGCCAAGCCCGCATGCAAATCCGCTGGACACCCCTGTTTAGCAGCATAGGTTGTTTGAATGCTTATTTGAATTTACTCTGTGTTAGTGAGCAGAGCAGCGGTTTTCAAAGGTCACTTTTTTACCTCAGTGTTTGTTGCTGTTCATGTTTCCCATAATAACAGCTATCAGGGCCCAGTTAACCCCTGACCTGGGTAATTCCACTAATGCGACAGCCACACTTCAAGTGTGAAGAGTGTGTGGACCCTCATACTTCTTCTCATAGGACACCCATGAATCAGTTAGCCAGGGAACCCTGAGACCAGGTCACACACTCACAATCAACAAGTTGTCTCCAAGCCTATTTGGAAACAGTTTAAAGGTTCAGAGGTCAAGTTCACTTGCTGTGGGCTAATAGACTAAGGACATTAGATAAAGCAGTTTTGGACAGTAACAGCAGGTTTGTAATGGGCCCCAGCATGTGATCACTATATGAGGAGGAAGAGGTCACTCAGGCACAGAGGGTGGAACTATAGGAGGGGTCTGCTAAGCAGATCCTGGTGTCCGTGGGTAAGGACAGACATGTGACCTCTCAGACTGTGTTCATCAGCAAGGGTCCATGTCAGGGTTCATGGCTGGGAGTGAAAATGGAGATATTAGAGGCAGAAAGGGGAAAGATATTTTGATGTGCTGGCTTCCAGTTAACTGGATAGGAAAGGTCTGACCTTAATCTACAGCTCTGTGTGTGAATGCGTTGTATTTTGGGCCTATGCCCATTAACATTTTTGTACCTTTGTGTGAGCAAAAGGTTTTAACGAATTATAATTATATATTGGCTTTGCAGTTCAAATTAAGAATAATAATGAAGGTATTCATCTAAATGCCTTTGTATGTGGATCAAAATGTGCCTGTTGAGTTTAGGTCATACGTAAGACTGCGTTTAAAATCCTCATGCATCATTCAATTCTGGATCTTTTTTGGCATAATTTCTTTTTTGTTTACTTTTACTTTCTGTGTCACACAGTCATTTTTTAAATATTTTAGCTCTTATGTTGTGTTTCCCTTTGTTTTCTGCATTGTTAACATGTTTTTCTTTTGTTTTTCTCCATTTGTTTTTCTTTCTGCCATTCAGTATCTACAGATGAAATGGCCACTGCTAGATGTTCAAGCAGGAAGTCTTCAGAGTAGACAAGCACTTAAAGATGCCAGGTCACCCTCTCCAGCACACATCGTTGTAAGTAACACCAATGAGTCATTGTACTTGCATATCTCTTTGTTTTACAGCACAGACCATGATACTAAAACTACTTCCTGCATCCTGTATTGTTTGGCTCTTTTGGGAACTTACACTCCTCTCCAAAGCCACAGATGTTGATTGGATGTTCAAGTAACTAATGATTGTAAGAAACTCAATGTAGAGTTGATTTCATGGAATTTACTATTTAGAACTTTGAGTGAGTACATATTTTGTAATGCTGGTCTGTAATGTGGCTTCAGAGATTTTGGTGTACCTCATGAGAATAGTTTAGAGCATCTGAGTTTCGTTTGGATGGCACATGCAACTTTACTGCCCTCTTCTGCAGTCAAATGTGGCAGAAAATGCTTCAGCAATGCTTCCATTGTGCAGGGAACAAGTGTCTGGAGTAGAGATGCATGTTTATTCTGCAGTTTTATAACGTGGATCTGAAACTGCCTTCTCATCCTCGTATTTAACTCTAAATTCAACGCTCGTTTAAAATCTACAGATGATAAGCGCTTCAAGGTTAGACACACGGCTGTACTGAATTTATGTTAACATGTTAAAACACCACAATATTGATTTACTACATTGGACAACACACCAAATTTGATTTTGGTCTTTCGATTGTGGGGCAGGGAGGCTTCATTGAGTTTCCATAGTTAATGAAACCAACAGAGTACTTCCAAGGTCAAGTTTAGGAAAAAAGAGAATAATCCATAGAATCCAGAGATAAACACAGTTTGTTTTTGTGGTGAAGATAGTGGACTCAATTTTAATAGTTGTACTTTTTTTGTTTGGTGTACATATCTGTTAGCTTTGAGGAAATGTATATGCTATTGTATCATACTCCTGAAAGTTGGCAAAATAAATATTTCGCAGATATAAGTATTTTAAATGTAAAGTCTTTCTTTTCAGTGCAAACAGTCCAAAATTATTGATGTCTCATCTTGCCTTCGCAGGCATTTGTCTAATAAAATGATCAAATAATGTTAAGGAAGGTATAGGAAATAAGGATAGCTTGGGTTTACTTAATACAGATACCTGCCTGTTATGTTTAGTACAAAACATTTGGCTAATTGTTGCCAGGCCTGTGGTGAAGAGGCAGTTCTACTAAAGAGTCATACAATGCTTCTATTTTCCAAGTAGTAGGTTACAGTATTTTTGTACTTGAATGTGGGGTTTAGATAGACGTCTTGCACTTATTTTAAGAAAAGAGAGAAAATAATTGCCCGACTGCTCCAAACCATTTAACATGTAGGTGGTTTTTAAGAACAGGTTCAGGTAAATACTGTGCTTGAGTTTTATTCTTCTGACTCATGGGTCTGTAAAATGCTTATCAGCACAGACAAGTTTTCCTTATTGCCTTTTAAAACACAGCCCTAAAGACCTACAGCCAGAGAAAAAGCTGGACATTGTGCTCTCTATGGCATGTTTATCTATTTATCAAATTAGTTATTTACACAGCAATAATCTTTTTTTTTTTTTTGCAGTGTATTGATTTGATTAATTCATATATTCTACAATTTGTTTGATAAAGACCTGGCCCCATTAGCTCAGATGCAGAGGTTAGAACAGACAATCAAGTAAAGCATGATATACTTTGCATTGTTTCTTCGTCCTTCTGTCTTCTCTCCCTCACTCTCCCTTTCCTATTCTTTCTCTCTTCTGCTGACGTGTGTTTGATTTGATGTTTCCTTGGTTTGCATCATAGCCATGGTAAATCTATCTGAAGACGGTTGGTATTATCGGGGATAGATAACAGTGGAATGCCCTGAGCTGTATTTTTTTTTTTCCTCGAGCTGGCCTGTATGCTGCCATATGTGAAGGCCTTATCAATAAATTGTTCCGTAAACAGTAGTTTCTCTTCTCTGTCGAATTGGAAGAACACCTGCCCACCTTGACCCATGCCTCTGAAGACGCCTGTCTGCCATGGACTGATAAGAGAGCGCCGATGGGCGTGAGATAAGAAACATAAGCCGAAGTTCAAGTGACCCAACAATCAGCAATAAGAGTGAGATACAAGCGCACAGATGGACAGTGGTAGACGGGCGATATCGTAAAAGGGCAGCATGGCAATGAGGTAGACAGAACGAGAGAAAACAAACAAGTCTAACAAAAAGTGAATAGACAAGCAAGGGAGGAATGAGGTAGCACACGAGGCAGGTATTTCACATAGACTATGTTCGGTCACAGCAGCAGAATACGATTATCAGTCCTTTTTTTTTATAGTTCTAAATACTAGGGCTGAATGCTTAATCGAAATAAAATCGAAATCACGATATGACGTAGTGCAATTATCAAACTGCAAAGGCTGTGATTTAATTAAATAAACAAATAGTCTGCATGGGATGCTCTTACTGTATGTGTGCAGCTTTTTTAGTCACATAACTAACTAAACACATACTCAAAGCACGTGTTTGGCTAATGAGCTAAGAGCGTTAAATTTACAGTGCTCTTGACTCACTTATTGCATATTTTTGTAATTCCAAATAAGCTTGGCTGCTAAAAGTTAATATCCAAATCTAAAATAACCTCATAATGCCAGGTTTTTGTGGACAGAAGATTGGATGAGAGCATTTCTCTGCATTGCAATGCCATTGCCAATTCTACTAGAAACAGAAATGTATTGCCAAAATTAAAGCTTCCACCAAAATAAAGGCCTGCACAGCTATGCCGCATGCAGGTTAAATATGGTACTGTTTTATAATACTAATACTAAAAATAAATAATAATAATAATAATAATAATAGTGGTTGTTGTTAATATTATACAAATTGCAATTGCAATATTTGTCAAAATAATCGGAATTAGATTTTTTTTGGTCAAAATTGTTTGACCCTACTAAATACAATTATGGTCACATACACTCACCGGCCACTTTATTAGGTACACCTGTACATCTACTTATTCATGCGGTTATTTAATCAGCCAATCGTGTGGCAGCAGTGTAATGTATAAAATCATGCAGATATGGGTCAGGAGCTTCAGTTAATGTTCACATCTCTGTGATTTAGACCGTGGCATGATTGTTGGTGCCAGACAGGCTGGTTTGAGTATTTCTGTAACTGCTGATCTCCTGGGATTTTTATGTGCAACAGTGTCTAGAATGTATAGAGAATAGTGCGAAAAACAAAAAACATCCAGTTAGTGGCAGTTCTGTGGACAAAAACACCTTTTTGATGAGAGAGGTCAATGGAGAATGGCCAGACTGGTTCGAGCTGACAGAAAGGCTAGGATAACTCAAATAACCACTCTGTACAATTGTAGTGAGCAGAATAGCATCGCAGAATGCACAACACGTCCGACCTTAAGGTGGAGGGGCCAGAACGGCAGAAGACCACGTTGGATTCCACTTCTATCAGCCAAGAACAGAAAACTGAGGCTGTAGTGGGCCTACCATTTGTGTACATCAGCAGAAATCCAGATTTGTCAGACCAGGCGATGTTTTTCCAATCATCTACTGTCCAGTTTTGGTGAGCCTTGCCCACTGCAGCCTCAGTTTCCTGTTCTAAGCTGACAGTAGTGGTACCCGGGGTCTTCTGCTGCTGCATACCATCCGCCTCAATGTTTGACGTGTTGTACATTCAGAAATGCTTTTCTGCATAGCACTGTTGTAACGTGTGTTTAGTTGGGTTACTGTCACCTTCCTGTCAGCTTGAACCAGTCTGGCCATTCTCTTCTGACCTATGTCATTAACAAGCCGTTTTCGCCCACAGAACTGCCGCTCATTTTTTGTGTTTAGCACCATTCTCTATACACTCTAGAGACTGTTGTGCATGAAAATCCCAAGAGATCAGCAGTTACAGAAATACTCAAACCAGTCCTTCTGACACCAACAATCATGCCACGGTCTAAATCACTGAGATCACATTTTTTCCTCATTCTGATTGTTGATGTGAACATTAACTGTAGCTCCTGACCCATATATGCATGATTTTATACATTACACTGCTGCCACAGGATTGGCTGATTATATAATTGCATGAATAAGTAGATGTACGGGTGTAAATAATAAAGTGGCCGGTGAGTGTACATGTTCCAGTAACTGCAGTCACCCAAAATTGTTAGATTTTGTACACCAAAGATTTTGATTGAGATTTAACGGATGAACTCGCTCCTAGATTGGACTAGTTTATTAAATAACGCTGTGTCAATTGTGATAAAGACTTCCTGGTGTAATGGAAGTTGCAATCTTTGATATTTACTTTAGGGACTGTTATGGTGGTTACACACATTATTCACTGTTATCGCTAGAATAGAAAAGGGGCTTAACTTCGGTTTTTTGTTCATACAGACAGTATTTGAATCGCTCCTGTCTGCATTTCTATAACAATATGACAATATTGACAATTCAGGAGTCACACCTGATAGTAAATACGTTTGTCTATCCAAAACACTGACTATGCAAATGCAGCCATAGAAACGGTTCACACACAGTTCACAGGCTTCTTTTCTTACAGTCAGTCACATGTAGCTGTAGAGGTGCTCTTCTGGACTGCTCCATTAAGAGAGCACAGGAAGTGACACATTCATCTCTGTCCACGCCCATAGAAGGAAGTGCCAGGATGTTTGAACAACTCAAGAGCCCCACAGGCTTCCTATTAGCCCCACACTGTTGGTATGCATTTATTACCTGTTAACAACTCATAAAAGAGCACTTCACTGAAAAATACTGTCAGTCGTTTGTCCCACTGCCATCTCCCCAGTGTCACTGGGAAGTCCTTTCTTTATATAGACTGTAATATAGACATGCCAGTTCAGACAGGTATAATGCAAACACATGTAGTGCATATTTGGCCTTGAACACAGCCTGAACTCAAGGACGATATGCACAGTTGTAAAGGACTGCCTAAAGCTAATCTCAACGCAAATATGTTATTCCAGTCCAATGCATTGCGCTCCAATAGGAAGCAGTTGGGACGATGGGAGATTTACCCACATCTGTGACACATTGGCCATTCGTTCCGGGATCAGTTTCCTGTTCTCGTTCTCTGGGTGTATGTACAGCTGTCCATTGGTGTTCCTGTGGCTGTCATAGAGCTTCCCCATGTAGTGTTTCATGAGGTAACTTCTCTCACTTATCCAGACTTTTGACTTGTAGCATAAAGTCTGGTCCACTTTGCAGCTTAAATCTAGCCAAGAACTGCCCACTTAGGCAGGAAGAGACTGGTCAACTGACATGTAAAGTGACAAAGTATGGTTTCTTTTTGTTATTCCATGTTGTTTAGAGGCAGGCTTATCTGAAATAGCTGAACCCACATTAGAAGAGTGGCATAGAATAAAAAATATTCAATTGCTGGGCAGTCTGATTGGAGCTTATGATTTTCACAAATGCAGATGTCTATTAAATTAACATTTTAATGATGTTCCTTAAAATTACAATGCTTAGGCATTTAGATACACTCACACTGACAACCAAGTACTGGCACACTACACACACACACACACACACACACACACACACACACACACATTCTCCTCTCGCTCACAGTCTTGTTGAGGCTGGACAATGTCTCCATTGTTTTCTGGGCTTTCACAGGCAGCAGGGGATGGCTGCAGTGTTAACCATTTCCCCACAAGGCCCCACAGCAGTGTGTGTGTGTGTGTGTGTGTGTGAGAATGCGTGCAAGTACTGTGTGCGAGCGAGCCAACAGCAGGAAAACACGGGAACAGTGAGAATGCAGAAAAAGGGGGAGGAATAGAAGAGGTGAAGCATGGAAGAATAGTTATAGAAGCCCTGATCTTCTCCTGTATAATAATTAGTATTTTGTAAGTGATGGAATGTGTTGCATTTTGACAAAGCGGGACCTCCCACTTGAACTGCCAAAATCTGTCAGCTGCCCTGCTAAAAAGACCAACTTAGACCAGCATGAATTTCCATACTTGTCCAGGCTGATTTATGCTGGTTAGGTGTTGGTCTAGCTTGCTGTTCACAAGGCAGACTTAGACCTTGCTGGTCGACCAGCCTCAGTAGTTTTTTAGTAGGGTAGCTGAAGTTTAAACTATTTGTTGTTGAAGTATTGAAATCCTGAGCTTTGAAATCAACAGTACATAGTTGTAAAAATGGATAGACAAAAACAAAACTAATAAAACATGCATACAGTTTGTAGTAAATTTTCCCAAACCCCAACTGAGTATGGGAGGCAGACTCCGTTGTCTCAATCTAGCACGGGGCCTGAAGTTTTTGCTGGCTAATTTGCCTTTTTTCCGGAGTGAATGGTAGTGCACCTGGACTGGCTTGACAATGGGAGCGCCAGGGTCATGCTGGGAAACCCCAGCCCCCTCGCTGTTAATGAGGACCCCAGTGCCACAACCACAAGACACTGAACCAACTGTCTTTTTCTTACCCTTTCCCTCTCTATCTCTCTTTCAACACACTTTTCTTGCTCCCTCATTCCCTTTAGGGCCTCCACTGTTCCCTTCTCATCCATTTTGGTGTTGTTTGAGGCATAATAATATAAACCAGACTGTATATAGCTTGACACATACCCCAGTTGTACCACCCCTTACAGGAACCTGTCATGGTGTTGAAATGTTGTGGTAGGGCCACCTGGATTCCTATCAATGCTCCATGTCACCTGGTCCTGTTGCCAGATTTGCCTAAAGCTCTTGTGTTCCAACCCTGGAAGCACTCACTGCACAATTCCTCAGCCAAACTCGGGGAATGTCAACAAACACTTTTTGTTTGGGGGGGATTTGATGTCAAGGTCAACAGCCCCTGAACCTTTTGCATGCGGGGCTTGTTATGTAACATTGTGGCTTGAGGCCACTTACAAGGTATTTTAATGTCTCAATTGTTTCTCCTAAACATGAATTACATTAATTGGAGAGCAAACCTAGATATTAGCCTCAGGTTTCTGCTAATCAGTTTTTTACTAGACCCTAGTAATCACACGTTGGTCTCTTCTAGTGTTTCAGAAGAGATCTCAAAAGGTCATAAACTGTTTAGATTTGCCAAGATACCAAAGTGTGCAATCAAACATCAGAGATCTCAGTAAAATCAAATTATCTGAGATTTTAATGTAAATGTTATAGTTCTATACTCTTATTGTATGTCAGTCCTCATTAGTTTGTATTTTTATCTCTCCTTAAGTAAATTTAGGAGAAACATCTGGGACGTAGTTTATACTTGAATGAAACATATCTGACAACTCTATTGGCTTAATTTTTCATCTCCATTATGTTTTCCATTAAGTCTTGCTTCCTTTATCCTCATTTCCTCCTGTTATGTATGTACATGGTTTAACAGGAACATATTACATGATACCTTTAGAAGTGTAAAGACAGATTAGTACCTTTCCTGTCTGTCAGTTCATACAGACACACACCGGCAAGTGGCAACATACTAACAATAACACAATCTCAAATCACAGTAAACAAACTGCAGTGTGTTGCATATACGAGATATGTTTGGGCTTGTACCTGGCAGTAACTTGACACTGTAAACATAGAGGAAACAAACTCTAAATAAATAAACGACAGAGAAGGAGAGGGGTGACAGATTTAAAGATTTGTGTGGTTTTAAAAGTCATACCTTTGCATTAATGCCCTGGTTGATTGATGAGTGTCATGTTCTCATTTTGTGATGTGGGACGTCCGTCTTTGCCTTGCAGGGGCCCTTCTGCTTGGATTTTCCTGGACAGACAGATCTGAGTCTTCACCAATTTCATTTGGTGAGAATCCTGAATTCCAAGTTTCTTATAACTTGATTATTGAATATTTAAATTAATAACTTAAAAAAATACAATGAAAAAAAACAAAACAGATCAAGATAATTACAATGAGATGTATCCAAAACAACTTTGTGTTTTATAACATTGCAGTTTTATTCTAGGTTTGCTGTTGTTTGTTATTGTGTTCTGGCAACCCTGCTGGAATATCAAGCTAAAACTGGTAGATGTGTTTTTGAACTTGGTAACTTGGTAGATTCTAATTGGTGTAAGGTGGTCTTTTGCTAGGGCCAGCTGGTAGACTATTTTGGACCAGCAACAGACTAGCCACCAGCTTAAGGCAGTTGGGCTGTTTTTTGGAATATGATAGCTAGTCAACCAGCTAATGACCAGTTTGGATCGACTACTGACCAGCTAGAAATCAGCTACAATGTTCCAAAACACCGCTACCAACTCAAGTTGGATTTTCCAGCTGGATTTTCTTTTTTTGTAAAGTAGGACTGAATCTGATAGAGTCTGCTTTGCAACTGTACACACAAACACGCCTTCAAATGCAGACATGGATCTTATGCCTTTAGCTTGTGCTGTAATTGTAAACTGTTGCTTGTCCTTTGTCGTTCAGGTTGCATTTATTTTTTTATTCAATTTTCTTTATATTTTTTAAAAAGTCTTGTTGCTGTTTTGTATTGTTGTGTACTGGAAGCTCCTGTCACCAAGACAAATTCCTTGTATGTGTAATCATACTTGGCAATAAAGCTCATTCTGATTCTGATAACTTTTTTGCATGTGTTAAAGGAAAGCACTAGCACTCCAGTGTTGGGTTGCTCCGATACATTTTTTTTATGCTTCGAAACGATACCAGCCCTGGTACCTCGGTATCGATAAATCGATGCTATAATCAACATATAAAAAGCCTTCGATATTTTATGAAATTACACAGAAAATTACTTGATTAAAAGAACTGCATAAAGTCTCACATATACAAATTATGTGTTTTCATTTTAATTTTTTCTGGATTCCATGTAAAATGTTTTTAAATGTTATGATCAAATGGTGTTTAAGGAAACTGATACATACAGCTTTAATCAAATAAAAATATAATATATGTGTATGTGTGTGTGTGTGTGTGTGTGTGTGTGTGTGTGTGTGTGTGTATATATATATATATATATATATATATATATATATATATATATATATACAGGTGCATCTCAATAAATTAGAATGTCGTGGAAAAGTTCATTTATTTCAGTAATTCAACTCAAATTGTGAAACTCGCGTATTAAATAAATTCAATGCACACAGACTGAAGTAGTTTAAGTCTTTGGTTCTTTTAATTGTGATAATTTTGGCTCACATTTAACAAAAACCCACCAATTCACTATCTCAAAAAATTAGAATATGGTGACATGCCAATCAGCTAATCAACTCAAAACACCTGCAAAGGTTTCCTGAGCCTTCAAAATGGTCTCTCAGTTTGGTTCACTAGGCTACACAATCATGGGGAAGACTGCTGATCTGACAGTTGTCCAGAAGACAATCATTGACACCCTTCACAAGGAGGGTAAGCCACAAACATTCATAGCCAAAGAAGCTGGCTGTTCACAGAGTGCTGTATCCAAGCATGTAAACAGAAAGTTGAGTGGAAGGAAAAAGTGTGGAAGAAAAAGATGCACAACCAACCGAGAGAACCGCAGCCTTATGAGGATTGTCAAGCAAAATCGATTCAAGAATTTGGGTGAACTTCACAACGAATGGACTGAGGCTGGGGTTAAGGCATCAACCACACACAGACATGTCAAGGAATTTGGCTACAGTTGTCGTATTCCTCTTGTTAAGCCACTCCTGAACCACAGACAACATCAGAGGCGTCTTACCTGGGCTAAGGAGAAGAAGAACTGGACTGTTGCCGAGTGTTCCAAAGTCCTCTTTTCAGATGAGAGCAAGCTTTGTATTTCATTTGGAAACCAAGGTCCTAGAGTCTGGAGGAAGGGTGGAGAAGCTCATAGCCCAAGTTGCTTGAAGTCCAGTGTTAAGTTTCCACAGTCTGTGATGATTTGGGGTGCAATGTCATCTGCTGGTGTTGGTCCATTGTGTTTTTTGAAAACCAAAGTCACTGCACCCGTTTACCAAGAAATTTTGGAGCACTTCATGCTTCCTTCTGCTGACCAGCTTTTTAAAGATGCTGATTTCATTTTCCAGCAGGATTTGGCACCTGCCCACACTGCCAAAAGCACCAAAAGTTGGTTAAATGACCATGGTGTTGGTGTGCTTGACTGGCCAGCAAACTCACCAGACCTGAACCCCATAGAGAATCTATGGGGTATTGTCAAGAGGAAAATGAGAAACAAGAGACCAAAAATTCAGATGAGCTGAAGGCCACTGTCAAAGAAACCTGGGCTTCCATACCACCTCAGCAGTGCCACAAACTGATCACCTCCATGCCATGCCGAATTGAGGCAGTAATTAAAGCAAAAAGAGCCCCTACCAAGTATTGAGTACATATACAGTAAATGAACATACTTTCCAGAAGGCCAACAATTCACTAAAAATGTTTTTTTTATTGGTCTTATGATATATTCTAATTTTTTGAGATAGTGAATTGGTGGGTTTTTGTTAAATGTGAGCAAAATCATCACAATTAAAAGAACCAAAGACTTAAACTATTTCAGTCTGTGTGCACTGAATTTATTTAATACACGAGTTTCACAGTTTGAGTTGAATTACTGAAATAAATGAACTTTTCCACGACATTCTAATTTATTGAGATGCACCTGTATATACACACACATATACAGTACTGTGCAAAAGTTTTAGGCACTTGTGAAAAATGTTGCATAGTGAGGATGTCTTCAAAAATAATGAAATTAGTAATTTTCATTTATCACTTAATGTCATACAAAGTCCAGTAAACTTAAAAAAAAGTGAAATCAATATTCGGTGTGACCATCTTTGCCTTTAGAACAGCACCAATTCTCCTAGGTACATCTGGACACAGTTTTTCTTGGTTGTTGGCAGATAGGATGTTCCAAGCTTCTTGGAGAATTCGCCACAGTTCTTCTATCTGTTTAGGCTGTCTCAACTACTTCTGTCTCTTTATGTAATCTCAGACTGACACGATGTTCAGTGGGGGGGCTTTGTGGGGGCCATGACATCTATTGCAGGGCTCCCTGTTCTTCTATTCTAATCTTTTCTATTTGCAAAAGTAATGTTTGTGAGTCTAACATATATATGTCCTACTGACACACTAAAGCTGAAGATATAAATAACCATCTTAAGACAAATGCTTTTGTGAAACATCTTATGTGCCTACGACTTTGCACAGTACTATATATATATATATATATATATATACACATACACTACCGGTCAAAAGTTTAGGGTCACTTACTCATTCTTTATTATTATTATTTTTTTTTTTTCACATTAAGGATAATACTAAATTAATCAAAACTATGGAAGAACAGAAATGGAACTATGGGAATTATGTTATGACTAAAAAAATTCCAAATAAATTAAAACTATGTTATATTTTAGCATCTTCAATGTAGTCACCCTTTGCTTAGAATTTGCAGACATGTACTAATTTTCTCAACCAACTTCTTGAGGTATCACCCTAGGATGCTTTTTAAACAGTATTGAAGGAGTTCCCATCTATGTTGGGCACTTATTAGCTGCTTTTCTTTATTATTTGGTCCAAGTCATCCATTCCAAAAAAAAAAATTTTTTTTTAAATGCAATTTTAGTTTTATAATGAAATAAATTAATATGTTGGCACAATTATATTTTTGTCTACAAAACTAATTTCAAACATTTAAGCATATGCCTTCAGATCAAAAGATTTTTAAGATTATGAGAAACATTTCAGTCAAGTGACCTCATATATATATATATATATATATATATATATATATATATATATATATATATATATATATATATATATATATATATATTTTTTTTTTTTTTTTTTTTTTACAAAATATTGCAATTTTATTTTTGGTAAAAATAAAATGCTGCACAACAGAGCTTCACAGTATTAATGAAAAAGGAAATCTGATTACCTGTGGCACAAGGCTGCTATGGCTGAATCACAACATGCTGATAATACACTTGTGTTTGTGATATTGCTTACAGATGATAATAATAAAAAAAAAAAAATAATAATAATACAACCATTTAATATTATATAATTGTTATTATGAGTATTATTGCTACTTTTTTAATATTACATTTTTATAAAGTTGTTATATTTTTCTGTCTTCAATTTCACGCATCCAGTTGAATAGAGCTTTCAATTTAGTGTGACATTTATTTTGACAGACCTTTGAGTTCTTACTGTTTTTTAGGGTAGTTATATCAAGCTTCCCATTAATGCTGGGATACTCCAATCATGACACTCGAGCTGAAATCTCCGAGCTGCACCGGAGGAGTTCATTTAAGTGTTAACAGCCGTTTATTCTCTAAACACCCTACATGAAACTTAAGCACCAGTAAGGTTTGTGTGTTTGTGCATCTGTGTGAAGCAGATGACAGAGCGGCACCTCTTGTTCATTCTGTAGTGTGCAGTGCGTGTGACTGTATTATTATTACTACTATTAGGGCTGAAATGATTAGTCAGCGTTAGCTAAATAAAAAATTGTCGACAAAAATTTCCGTTGTCGAATAGTTGTTTGATCTCATTTAACGTAACATGAGATCACATTCAATTCTAATGATGATGCATGAGAGCAGCACTGCAGCTCGTGCCTGACAGAGGAGAGGAAGAAAACAGCTCACAGTCCAGATGCACTCTAAACTTTCCAAACAGCTTCAGGTGATGTAGATCGCAAAGTATGAGGGAATTATAATGCAAAAATACCAAATCAGTAAATACAGAAGGACTCTTGTTGTGGAATAAGCAGAGCCAGAGCTCTTTAAAGGAAACACCCCGGCGTTACATCTAAATTGCAGTTATATTTAATGTGTTATAGCTTTATAAAGTTCAAATAATACGGAAGCAGATCATGTAAATAACTACAAACTCCGAAACTGGCATTTCTCTGTGTGGTCAGCGCCTCTTCTATGAGTTGTGAATGTCCCGATCTAAGAGGGAGAGATTGAAACTGTACCTGGCTGAGGCACACTCTGTCGCGGGGACGCTTAATGCAGCTAGATTATAATGTGATGGCTCGCGACTTATTGAATCATAATATGTGCCACTGTGCATTTCTTATCGTGAAGAAAATTGGCAATACGCAGCTTTATTAATAAGAGAGAGTTTGTTTTTTGTGAGATAAAGATGAATTGATGTGAACAGAAAGGTGAGAGAGGTTAGTCTTCACTCCATTATACATTGCAACAAAATACTTTTTTGATTTGTTTTTGTTTTGGCTTGTTTTCCAATATAAATATCTAAAACTCCTTTAATACAATGTACATTTTCTATAGCAGCTATACTGCAGAGTAAAAAAAAAAATGTTTTCTGAGAATGTTGAATATAATATTAAAAATATATTTAAAAAAAGATGCATTCACCTGAGAAGCAGCATATAAGATATTTAGACTTGCTCTTAGAGAATAGATCTTGAATATAAGTATATTTGTCTTTACTGCACTCGCAGAAGTATAACCAAGTGAAAAAATACACTTATACAAAATACACTTATATTTAAGATACATTCTCTTAAAGCAAGTCTAAATATCTTATATGTTGCTTCTCAAGTAAATATGTCTTGTTTTAAGGATTTTTAGACTATTTTAAATGGAAAACAAGACAAACACTTGATAACAACAGGATTTTTTGCAGTGAATTTCTTTACTGAATTAAACTTAATAAAAAGTATTGTTTTCCCTTTAATTCAGTGAATGTCTTTTAGAGGTATTTTTAAAAGATGATTTTGTCGTCTTTATTGTTAGTAAGCACATTTAATACAACCTTTTAAGTCGGGGCACAAGCTGAATAATCGGTTAAGAGCTAATGATTAATAATCGCTAGATGAACTGATTATCAAATTAATTGTTAGTTGCAGCCCTACTGTGTATTAATTAGTTCAGTTTCATCCTTCTGCTGTTTAATGATCACACTTGGCCATATCCAGAGGTTTTGTATTTTATTTTCAAATTGTCATTGATTTCATCACAAAACTGTCACACATCACTTTGCTAAGGGCAGCATACTGTAATATGGTACCGAAGTCAGCAACAAGATGATATCGTACTGTTTTAATTTTTTTGGTACCGCGATACTTCGTTAATACCAGTAAACCGCGCAACCCTACTCCAACGGTTTAAAAATGTAGCATTTCTGGATGCCTGGCAGCCCAATATGCCTCTTGAACTGCATCTTTGTCTGCTTGCAGGCCCCGTTTCAGCTTTGTTAATTATTTTTCTGCATCTTCCGGAATGGTGGCGATTATTTCACTCTGATTTCTTTTGCTTTTCTCTGAAGCAGCTGGCGTGAAGAGGATGCTTTTCATTTGTAGCATCTGGGGTTGAACGTATGCCAGCGAGAAGTTAGGAGGTAGAGGGATTTGTGTTTTTGTATGCACACTTGCATGCATGTGTGTGTAAATGTGCACGTGACTTGGTTTGCATGGGTCGAGGCCAAGGATGTTTGGATGGGACGAGGCCTTCGTCTAGCTGTTCTAATTGTTCTCTTGTCCGTTGACATGAGTCTGAGAGAGAAGGACTGAGAACAAGAATCGAGAGTGCCTGTCTGGCACTGCTCTTCAGTTTGATGTGGCTCGGAGTGACGCAATATGGGGCCACTGCTGCTGAGTGTCTCAATTGCTTCTCTGCCCTTCTTGATGGACACAAACAGTGTGTGGAATTTAAAAGGGGGGCAAAATGGGCCTTGCTCTGCCAAAACCCAAGGATCAGAATGGCGAGAGATTATTTAGCTCATCGCCTTGTGTTTAGCTCCATGCAGGAAGATGTGACATTGTGAGATGTGCTTGTTGTTGAGGAAGACTTATTTTTGTCTGTCCCTCAGGGTTGTGTTGGCCATGTCTAGATGGTAACTCTTGTTCTGCCAAAGTTTTGTCGAGATTCACATTGGAGTTTTTCAGCAACTCTATCCTAACCCATGACCGGGAACATTTTATGGTGCCCATTAATGTGTGTGGGGGGGGGGTGTCCTCTATGGTATAGTGCTACTAATTGGACCCAGGGTAGAGGAGGCTCACCCATACAATTTCGTGAATTTTAGTGATGCCCCTGCCCCTGACCCTCAGAGTTTTGCAGAACGAGGTTTAGGCCTATCATTTAGACATTTCAATTGGATAGCAAGGTAGACCAATCAATGGTTGATTTCTGGCAAGATGGCAGTTCTTAAAAATTACTAAAAAAAAACAAAGCTTTGCCTCTGCAGCTGGCTTATTGATTATTTAAATGAATAAGTAAAAAAAAAAAAAAAAACCATATAAAAGCAGAATATCGAAACCCTAACAGTGAGCAATTTTTAATGGTAATGGAGATTTGTTTTTCGTAACAGTGCATTATTTTTTTATTTTTTACATTGTTTGTTGTTGTGTTCTGTTAACCCTGCTGGAATATCCAGTTTCAACTGATATCTGTGTTTAAGACAGGGTTCCCGCGAATCTTTAAAATTTCTTCAATTCAGTTTTCCAAAATGTAAGGTCATAAAAAGTCTTAAATATCTTAAATGATACAACAAAAGTCTTAATAATCATTTAAAGAGGTCTTAGATTTAGGGGCGGAAAGACAGGAATCGTCATATGAACTAATGTGATTATCAAACTTCAAAAGAATACGATTTAATTAAACAAATGTAGGCGCTGCGTCCTTCAGAGTGGAAACGCGGCACTGATGTATTTTCTCGAAGCACGTGGCGGCTTGTGAGTGTTTTCAGCTGTTGCTGAGCTGTTCACAATCATTAAGTCATATCGGAAATTTATGACAAGCTATTACTAAAGATCAACCGTTAGTGATGATGTAGTGTAGATTAAATATGAAAATGTTTACTTTTAATTGTTTTTAATGTAACACATTGTAGATTATTGTAGGAGTGCACATTTTATATCCCTTATTTGTTTGAATGAGCAGCTGAAAAAGTGAAGCGCAAATATTTCAAAATAAGAGTCCCCCCACATTATCAAATCAGCACAATCCAATATCGGTCGACCACTAATTTGTATTTATTCATATAATGGTACATAAACCAATTTTAATGTGATATATACTGTATGTGTAAAACATGTCGAGTATTTTAAACTTGCATATAGCCTTCCCTGTTTTACTGATAAGCAATGTTAAGGCCATGTTGAATGTGTGCCCCTGCCCGTTTAAGTAAGTGTCTGTGATACATTATTTATTTTTAGATTGTTTTATTTTGGTATGGGAATACAGTAATTTTATTTGTTCAAGTCTTGAAAAAGGTCTTAAAAAGTCTTAAATTTTATTTTAAAAACTCTGCAGCAACCCTGTAAGAACATTCTGGCTGGTTTCTAGCTGGTCTAAGCTGGTGATTTGCTGGTTCAAACTGGTAGAGCATATTGCACCAGCACCAAACCAAAGGGGGGAATCTTTTTCATAAAGAAGAGTTGAACTTGATGGGGTCTGATGATGGCAGTTCATAAAAATAGCTAATTACAGGGATAGAACCTTTGTGGTTTCGTGATGAGGCTTTGACAGAACTTGTTTGACAAGCTTCACCAAGAGTTCTCAAAGTAGTAGGCCTACATCTCTGTATCATATGTGCTTTGTGAGCAAAGAGAAAGCTTGTTTGAATGGAAGAAGTTTGTGTGAATCCAAATGTTTGTCACTGTGTCTCCATAATGTACGTGTATGTGTTCCTGCTTGTGCCGCCTTGGGTGTGTGTGTGTGTGTGTGTGTGTGTGTAGATTCAGTTGACTGGCAAGCAAATGTGCAGGTTCCATATTGTCAGTTAAGTCGGGTTAGGTTTTCAAGCTTAGTTGCACTTGATTTCACACAAACCACAGCATGTTGCCATGTTAGCACTCTGAGTTTACATAGCACTCTACTCACAGTCCATCTAAAAGAGAGAGAAAGAGAAAGCAGTTATAGGGGATGGGGAGGGCACTGAACAAGAACTGCAAGAATGTTTGGGATTTTTGTCTGGGCCAAAACTTCCACAAGGACTTCTTGTGATCTACTAGTGGAGCCTCTTTCCAAACTTCTGTGGATCTAAACTTTGATAGAAGTGCCATTAATACTTTCCACTACACCTTTCTGTAGCACCTCCCCCACACCATACACACACACACACACACACACACACACACATTATATTTGTGCATGACATTGAGTGAGACGGAGTTAGCCAGGACTCGTACTGTATTAGCACTAGAGGCTGTTTCACAGGGAAACTTGTTTTGACAGAGTTCCAGGTGTCTCATTGTTGGACGTGCTATGGTTCAACAGATTTACCAATTAGTGTCGGGATATGGGCAGACAAGGGGAGGGGGCAGCTTTTAGTTGGTGGTTTGGAAGAAATGAATGAGGGGGATAGCAAGCGAGAGTGATGGAATGACATGGGGCCTCGTGGGCTGCCGAGGGGTCATATGGTCAGTGAGGGACACTTGGTAAGTTGATATGTGACGACCTTTCACAGTCCTGTTATAGAGTAGCTTGAGAAAGTTGCTCAGAATAGGAGGGGGAAAAGATAAGAAAAAAGAAAGCACCAGATTTAAAGCAAACTTGTTCCTTGATGTGAATTATTTATCAGTGCACGTGATTCCAAAGAAATTTTTTTTTTCATAATCTTCATAATGTTATTCATAATAACTTGCTCTGCCTATAAAACGACTTTCTGTTTCAGCTGATGTCCCCAAGCCCTCTCATTTTTCAGCCCCTCTCTTCTAACCACCTGTCATAGAGACGATACAATCAATCCCAATGGATAAAATCAAGGTCCACCCTACATTTGTTCTCATTTGTTAACTCGAAAATATGTCACATTAGTCAAATAAAATGGGTTGCAGACTTAAACCAGGGCTAAAATCTCAGTCACAAAACCTTTAAACAAAGTTTGGGATTTTTATGCTTTAAGGCATCCCTTTAAGACATGGCCAGACAATATCAGCTCTTTAGAAAATATTAATAGAGTAATGAATGTTCTCATTAAAACACGAGTCTGTTCATGAGACATAAACCCAGTGTGCTTGTAGACATGATGTCTATACATATTTCCCTATTCCATCCATTGTTTCATAATTATTGTTGCTTTTACAAATTAACTTGAGCCTGGCTGCTCTGCTTCCAGGAAGTTTTAGGTGAACTTTCGAGAGGAAGTTGAAATGATTTAGACCCTGTCCCTCGGGTGGCCTGTAGAATGTGGAGCTTTTTTTGGACGCGGCCTGGTTGTTTTAGTAAGCCTATCACTCACTGCACTCCGTCATAAAGCACAGACATATTCATGCAATAAATTAATTGAAATGAAAATTAATAGTCCGTTCTGTCAGATTAGCGATTATGTTGAATTTGTGTTCAGGAATTCCTACGTGTGTAATCTGGCCGTTAAGCGTGTGAAGGTAGCGGCAGTTGTGGTCCATTGAAATCACCTAGTGTTCTGCAGCATGTTCCTTTGCTAATCCATTGTTTAGGTTGGATGAGATACCCCCCCCCCCCAGCCACACAATGTGGTGAGATTCAGAAGAACTCCAGGGGTGGTAGTTGTGTGTGTGTGCTATGAGCTGTGTCAAAGTGAGAGATGAAGAAAGAATGAAAATGAAAGCTAAGAATTGGGGAGGGGTGAAACTGACATTCCCAAAGAACAATTTATTGTTGTGGCTGAATGTGCAGTGACAGTTAAAGTTGAACACCTTCCCTCTTTTGGTTTATGTTTGTGTTGGCCCCTGAAATGCTCTTCCAGGGAACACTTTAGCTGGCCTGAAATACGTTAACATAGTCCTCAGTTGAGTTTTTTTTTTTTTTTTTTTTTGGAAGTCAGTCAGTAGTATCTGATTTGGGAGAAGTTTTGCATTGTTCTCTCATGCTCTCCCTCTTCAGATTGTTTTCACATGTGCTTCAGCTCGCCTTTGTGAGACAAACTTCCAATTTATTTTGATTTTCTCTTCTCTCAGCAGTTTCTTTGCTGTCGTCTCTTTACTGTTTATTTGTTTCTTTGTTTTTTTTGTTTTTTATGTTTCTCCACAGTAAGTGCAGTCAGAGCCACGTTCTCGGTCTCCATTATGGCTTTAAAAAGAGAAAGATGACACGTGACAGTTTTTTCTCACTCACAAAATCTCTGTTTTTATTGTTTCTTTTTAGTTCTGCCTATTTTTGAATGATTCAGCGAGTTAAAGTGGTCTTGTTCAGGCACGCTGATGCAGGTGTGCACATGCCCTCTTTATCATTTATTTAGCTTAGTTGCAGAAATGAGAGGAATGTCTACTTCTGCTTGTCCATATGGTGCTGTGTTGAAAACAGACGTGTGGTATTTAAGCTTAATTTATGACAGACAGCAAAATGTCCAGGAGAGTGTCTTACCACACTGACCACAAGATACTAGACTAAAGGGAATTAAAAAGTTTCCTTTTATTTGTCAGCAGCTAGAAACCAAATGTTTTAACGTTACATAACCTATTAGCCTGAGCTAAACGTCAGAGCCTTGGCCTAGTCATTAGTGTACATGCTCCTGTTACGTTGAGCCTTGATGCTCATGTGGGAGATGCAGGTTCGAATCTGACTTACATTATGTCTCAATCTAGCTGTCTCTGTCAATAATAAGTTGGAACCATCCACATGGAAAATAACAGCCTTAGCTGGTTTTCTGGTCTAGATAAACATACTATATGTGCTTATATTAATTTATTTGTACTGTGAACATCGATCAGAGCTCAGTAACATTGATGCAGGCCTTAGCACACAGTTTTGAATAAAATGGTGGGTCATAATTGAAGTGAGACAGGGATGGTGTCTGTGGACAGCTGACAGTGAGACGAGGCTTTATTGGGAGGCTTATTAAGGACAGTGCAGTGACATAGAGAAAGGAGTGAGCGCTTCACTGGCCTGCATCCCTTTGAACACCGGCCTACTCTTATCTACAACATGCTCTGTTCGTCAGTAACAAGACATTGTTCTTCACACCACTGATTATTTATTTATTTTTATTTATATTCTTTTTTTCTTTACCCCTGATGGGAACAAGGTAAAGCTAAGATGTCACCACTATCCTTAAGATAGAGAGGCTGCTCCTCACGTGTCTTTTTTGTAATTTCTCCCAACACCTGTTGGAAAGCAGAGACATACTTGTATCAGTTTTATTTTCCCACTTTTGTGAGCCGAAACCTTAATTGAAACTTTGTTTACGCTGTCTCCACCTTGTGTTAAGATGCCACATAAACTCTGCTGTTTTACGTGTGTTCAGACAAGCATTCCTTAGAGGGATAGTTCACCCAAAAATTATAATTCTGTAATTTACTAAACATCATGTTGTTCCAAACCCATTTGACTTTCTTCCATTAAACACAAAAGGAGAGGTTAGGCAGAATGTTTAGCCTTAGTAACCATTCACTTTCTGAGTATGGAAAAAAGATGCAATAAAATGTAATGGGTACTGAGGCTAGCATTCTGCCTAACATCTCCTTTTGTGATTAATAAAAGAAAGTCAAATGGGTTTGGAACAACGTGATGTTTAGTAAGCAAATTGAATTTGATGACAGGATTTTTGGTGAACTATCCCTTTAAGCATTGTCAGGCATGCATGTGTTTTTATGTTTTCAGTAAGAAGATATACACTGCATGGCCAAAAAAAACTCGCTGTTTGGATTTACGTAAATAAACAGACACGTAAGAGCCTATGATTGGATCATTATTGCAGTGATTAATATGTTTCAGCTGGCAACAATTCTTATAACCCTAACTGATGCAGTGTGTAGCTTCTCATTTCTTAAACAACCATGTTGGAAGTCGTATCCCGTGGTCGTGGAAAAGATGTTACTGTGCTTCAGAAGATATTGGTCTGCATCAAGCAAAGAAAACAACTAAGGAGATTGCTGAAATCACTGGAATTGGGTTAAGAACTGTCCAACGCATTATTAAAACCTGAAAGGATAGTGGTGAACCGTCAGCTTCTTGGAAGCAATATGATCAGAAAAAAATCTTGAATGATCGTGATCGGAGATCACTAAAACTCTTGGTGAAGTCACATCGTAAAAAATCGACAGTAGAACTCACGGATATGTTTAAAAGTGAAATTAAGAGCATTTCCACATGCACAATGCGACAACAGGATTGGGACTAAACAGCTGTGTGGCCACAAGAAAGCCACTTGTTAGTGAGGCTAATTGAAAAAAAAAAAAAAAAACTTCAATTTGCTAGGGAACATAAAGATTGGACATGGAGCAATGTAAAAAGGTCATGTGGTCTGATTAGTCCTGATTTACCCTATTCCAAAGCGATGGGGCGTCAGGGTAAGAAGGGAAGTGATGCACCCGTCATGCATAGTGCCCACTGTACAAGCCTCTGGAGGCAGTGTTATGATCTGGGGTTGCTTCAATTGATCAGGTCTAGGCTCAGTAACGTTATGCAGGCAATAAAATGAAGTTAGCTGACTACCTGAATGTACTGAATGACCAGGTTATCCCATCAATGGATTTTTTCTACCCTAACAGCACGGGCATATTCCAGGACGGCAATGCCAAAAATCAAATTCAGGTTGTGAAAGAGTGGTTCAGGGAGCATGAGAAATCATTTTCACACATGAACTGGCCACCACAGAGTCTTGACCTTAACCCCATTGAAAGTCTTTGGGATGTGCTGGAGAAGACTTTACGGAGGGGTTCGACTCTCCCGTCATCAATACTAGATCTCGGCCAAAAATGAATGCAACTCTGGACGGAAATAAATGTTTTGACTTTGCATAAGGTTGTCGAAACAATGCCACAACGAATGCACGCCGTAATCAAGCTAAAGGCGGTCCAACTAAATATTAGAGTATGCAACTTTTTTTTGGCCAGGCAGTGTAGTTTTCAGGTTATTGAAAAGACAACTGCCCTACCATGACCCCTCCTTTTCCTATAGCAATGCAATACTATATTATTTATGATCACATGTATGATGCCAAGAAATAATTCCTCTGTTAATCAAGACCAGTTTCAGGGACGCTATATAAAACTTATGAGATTTTATGCAATGCTTATGAACTATAGTAGATTTCTTGCTGAGAGCTCAGTAAACAGTTTGTATTCAAGCACTGAAATACATGTTTTCTGTCAGCCATGGTATGCTTTGTGTCCAGAAAGAAGCAAACAAATACCACATGGCGAATAAAATGTTACTGGATTCCCTCTCATCCAGACCAGCTGTAGTAGACGCTTGTCTCCATATATCTTAACCAGCTTCAGCATGAATGATGAAATTTGGAAATTTAGTTGAAGAAAGCTAGTTGTAGCGTGGCACTGGTCAAGGAAGTGGAATTATGCTCCACCTTACGTGTCTTGACAAGGAATAGCCACCAGTCACACATTTGGAGGCCCAACACATGCTCAAATATTAGATTATTTTAACATCGAAGCTTTAAAAAGAAGCTTTGTAAAGTATTATGACTATGTTATAATTTTATAAACATAACCATTTGTCTGCATGTCTAATGACGCTATGAAACCCAGCCCGCCACTGGGTGTTTCTTACTTTCTCCAATCCCAGTGTAATATGCAGAGACAACTATAGGTAAGCCGTTCATAGTTTGATTTCCCCGAAAAGTGTAAGTACTGTGGCTTTGTGGCGCTTCTAAAACATTCCTTTCAACACCGCAAGATTAGCTCAACTAATGGCGTGAGTTTGGCATGGGATGGTCTTTTTTCTAAACAATGCCAGACCTGTCAAGTTTTCAGAAAACCTGTTTGAAAACAATCAGTAATTTTGCAATTCTGGTCATTCATGTTAGCGAGAAATTACACACTTCAGCTTTAAATGTTCATTTTGCAAGTTCGGCTAGTATTTTACTGTCCAAAATCCTCTGAGGTAGCTATAGCTTTATTCCTTTCCAATTCTCACAGACTGTTAGCTCTCATGCCTATCCGAGGACCTCCAGTAAGCTAATTCAAGCTCAGGGTTTACAGTGGCTGTATGTCTGCCTGCTGCCTTCTCTTTTAATTGTTATATCTTTTCACCATTAATACGAGCAAAAAGAGAGGCTTCTGCGATGCACGACACATCAAAGGCTACCTCCCCCAGTTTTACAAGTTGGCCGTCTTTTTGGAGGAAAGGCTCTGGAGATGTGCACCGACTCCCGGCTGGAATGGGTTTGATGGTCTAATTGTAGCCCCCAGTGGACACAGCTGCATATCACAGAGAGCTTGGGCCATGCCAGGATTCAGTGGAACATGCTCTTCCAGGGATGCATAGTCATTACAGCACCAAATCTAACCTGAATCATGCTTTTTTAGAGAGTGGACATGGAAGAAAGTTCCCTTTTGTTCTTTGGGTTGAACAGAACTCTACATTTACATTCATGCATTTGGCAGACGCTTTAATCCGAAGTTCATTCAGGGTGTATTACATTTAATCAGTTTTTGTGTTTCCCCGTGAATCGAACTCATGATCTTGGCATTGCTAGTGCAATGCTTTACCAGTTGAGCTACAGGCTCTCCAATAAAGTTCCCACTGCTCTACCTGCCCATATATCACATGGTCTACTCACCATCAATTATTAAGAATACAGAGCAGACTGACTCCGTCCCACATAGCAGGAATAAACTGCCATCTTCCTCTTCCTCTTCTTTCAGTTTCTCTGCTCTGCCCTTTTCCATCAACCTGTCATTCTCTTTTCTCCGTTGCTTATTTTCTCACTTCGATCAACTCCTACATCCACATTTCCTTTCTCTCCGTCTCTTCTATTCTTTCCCTCAATGTCCTTTTGTGAATGTAAGCAGTTGTCTGCAGTTTTCCACAGTATAGCAAAACGTATTCTGTGAGAATGGACAGTTCAGAATTTTCTGCTTAATAAACCCTCAGCATGAAAATTCTGTCATTTTCTCACCCTCATGTTGTTCCAAAACCTGTGTAACTTACTTCCATGTAACACAAAAGATGTTAGACAGAACGACAGCCTCTCGGTCATTATTCGCTGTCATTGTATAGAAGAAAGATGCAATTAAAGTGAATGATGACTGAGACTAACATTCTGCCTTACATCTTTTTTTTTTTACACAGAAGAAAATAAGTCATACAGGTTTAGAAACAACATGATGGTGAGTAAATGATCACAGAATTTTCATTTATCGGCGAACTTTCCTTTTAATGTAGTGCCTCGCTAAAGACCCCGCTGACCACACCAGGTCAGGGGGCTTGCCATGGGCTTCGGCCAGAACAAAGGAATCCGCACTGACACTTTCCGTCTAGCACTGCTGCTTCCATGCCGACAACCAACACAGCTATTCTAGTGGTGATCAAAAAAAGATCTCCTCAGCTTTGAACTCCTCGCCTTTTTTTTTTTTCGGCAGTGCATCAAAAAGAAATCAATAGACGGAACTTTGGAGCGCATGTATCAGTTTTTCTGTTTCTTTCTTCCCCTCCACCTTCATCATTTGTACACTCCGCCACTAGAGTAAAAGCCAGTTAAAAGAGGACTGGCGGTAAAGATGACACTATTGCGGATGCAGTCTGCAGATAGAAAGGCCTCGACTGGGAGAAATCAATTTGGTGGTTTCAGTCTCACTGAAGAAGGTGATGCAGATTCTTTTTTTCAGACTAAAATGATAGATGGGTTCCTGGTACCTAAAGACAACACAATACTTTTGAGGGTATACATAAAGAAACGATGTGCTTTGGTGAGGCTTAGTTTTGCTGTTAAGGTTTGTTTTATGCAACAGCAAGGAAGTGCGTGTAGCTGTCTCTCCAAGCTTTTTGTGCCGGTGATTTGAAAGGGCTTCTCGTGGCATGTTGAAGGTCCCGGATGGGTTTTAGTTTCTTGAGACATGCAGAGGTTTGGGTCAGAGATCCTTTGTAATGATGGTTGTGTAATAGGCCAGTGAAAGTTAGACTCTTCATGAAGTAGAGCCTAAATTTAGAACTACATGTTCTTAAAGGGTTATTTCACTCAAATATTTAAAATGTGAGTGTCATTGTTCACTCCCCGTGTCGTTCCAAACCTGTATGACTTTCTTATGAACACTAGAGAAGAAATTTTGAAGAATGTTGACACTGCTCTTTTCCCCCCCTGATACAATGTAAGTGAATGGCGACTGTTGCTGTTTCTGCCTAAAATTTCCTTTTGTTTTTCATGAAAGAAAGAAAGTAATACAGGTTTGGATCAACATAAGGGTGAGTAAATGATGAGTGTACAGGTCTTGTGTACGTTATTTGTTAATAAGGCCATCTTTGTAAATGAATCCAAGGGGAAAGAGAGTTCACCCAAAAACAGGAAAATTGTCATCTAGCAGAATGTCCAGGCTGCTCTTTTCCATACAGTGAAAGTGGATAGGGACCAGGGAAGTGCATATAGTAAATGAGTTGTATGGACTACTTTTGTTGCTTTTTGGTAATGTGGTTTTTTTGGGATAGTTGTGGTCACCATCATCAATTTTAGATAGATATTTTCTTTTATCTTTCTACAATAGAAAAAAATCGACATAAGAGTGAAAAGATGCTATTTTTTTTATTTTATTTTATTTTATTTTTTTGCATGAACCATCCCTTTTAAATTCTAAGGGATTTAACTGCTGAAGGAGAATTAGTTATTTTTGTAACCTACACTCATTACATCAGAGAATTACACTAGACAGGATGAAGAATGTCTGAAGGTCAGTGTGTCAGTGTCATGTCTGTTTGTGTGTGTGTGTGTGTGTGTGTGTGTGTGTGTGTATAACCGAGTGAGCGTGCCGTTGCGCTGCAAAAAGTGAAAAGATGTCTGCAGCGAGCATTCTCACTTTTCACTTTTATTGTTGTGCTTCCTGTTTTGAAAGCCATTAAGGGGACGGTTTCCTTACAGAAAGGAAAAAAGATGCCCGTCTTTTTTGAAACGTGTCCAAGCGCAGTGCGGAGGAGAGGAGGTTGATAGCGATCAGCTAACAGCCCAATAACAGGAACACAAAGAGGAAAATGCATCTCTCACCGCTCCCTGTGAACGACAGATTGATACGGGGCTGGTTTTTGATGCGCTGATGAATGCTTGTTGTTTGTTCCGTCACAGCTGTAGCGCACTTGTCATGCACCCAAGTATCCTAAGCGCAAGGTCACGTGACCAAACCCCCAGAATGCTTTGTAACATCTGCCCCTGCCATTTTAGTCAAAAGGCGCTATTGATATTTTGGGTGTTTCCTGGACCAATAAAGAGAATGAAATAAACTGAAGTTGAATCGGGGTTGAGCTTTCTTTCATATAGGATCTCGGTCTTGATATTGATCAGATTTACGTATTCAGCTCTGAAAGGGTCTTGTGCCCTGCGATATCTAGCCGGAGGGAGAGTTCAGAGTACTTATTCCAAATCGCACAAGTAAAGCCCTGCGTGCGGTGACCTCTACCTTTCCATTCGCTTTGCTTTCTTTCTTACCACCCTTTTGAATGGGGATCTCGGGCTTACCCCGGTAACATTGCCGGGGTGTGTGAGATCTTCTGACCTTTTGACCTGAGCACAGTTTCAGAGGGTCGAAATTTCAAGAGGGCCTCTCACACAAGAATGATGGGCAGTCAATGTGTTTCAGTAATGTCATAGTAATGAATTTAATTCATTAAAAAGTAACAAAGTCTAGCAGGGAGCTGGTTGACCATTGCGATGCAATGTTATATCATTATCTTCTAGGTATGATATGATAATGTTGTGATTCTTTGTTTAGTGTTTAGATATTAGGACTGCACAATTATGACAAAATTCTTAAATGTCGATTATTTTCCTTGATATTTAATTTACATTACAATACATGTGTGAGACATCTGCATCGTGCTGTTTTATATGTTAGAAAATCAAGACATTGCCCTAAATGGTCAATTTCACGTTGGCACACTTAGCAGCAAACAAAACTGTTATTCAGATGTTTTAATAAATAACATAGAAAGCAAGCAAGGGATATGTCTGTGATTGGTTATAATGCCAAACCATTGTAAAAAGGCATGTCAATTTAGATTTATTTCCCAGACGGAAGTAGACCTAAATTGGAAGATGTACTAATTGTTACTTTTTAAGATTAGTTAATTGTGTTATGTTAGTTAATTGTCAGTCTGTTATTGTAATCTCTGTTATTTATTTGATTAATTGTGCAGCCCTAATAATTATTCAAAACTGTGGTATATTGAGATTGTTTATTCGTTTTTCTCTCATCTGCATTGGACGCCGTTATATTCTGAGTTCCAATTTTGATCGAATAGAAATACTTGAGTGTGCTTTGGCCTGATACCACAGTACGTTTCATGAAAAATTAAAAAAGAAAATAGATTTTTAACATGAGAATATATCTTCAGGTAAAATATTGCAAGACTTTGAAATATACATTTTGTAGCCCACGCTTACTTTACAAAATAATACTATTTTGCTCATTCTTCTGATCTTTCTTATTTTCATTTCTTACTAATCTTTAAGCCATTTAATCCACATTTGTCATTTATTAAATTTTTCTGGTTATTGAATGATATGTAGCCTTTTATTACCTTTATTGTACTTACACAGTAAGACATAATATATTCCTTTTAATGTGTCTGAATTGGTTTGATTTAACAGTGCTGAACTCGACTTTTATGTGTGTGCGCACGCCGCTCACTGGCCCCGCAGCCTGGCCAGCTTGTAGCTCTTAATAAAAACCACAGACTGTAATTGGACTTAATTGCACCCTTTGGGCGTCATAATCTCAAGTGTTACTAAACAAACTGCAGGGTCTGGAGGCCGGCATGCTGCATTTGCCACAACGTTACACCATCTTTGCCATGTGCGTGTATGTGTGTCATGTGTTGCATGAGCCTGGCAGACACCGAGAGTGTTTGTTTGTTTGTGTCACTCAATGTGTTTAGACTTGCCATGTGCCACTGCTACCAGAAGATGAGTATTACGTTCTTAACAGTCAGCCAAAAGAACAAGAGCACACAGGTCTTGGCTTTACTAATTTGTCAACAGGAAGAGATCGCCCACCGGAGAACCTGGTTCAACCCTCTGTGGTTAAAAATCACCTGTCAGGAACATTTGGATTTAGATGGGTGTTGATGAACTATTCTGTGCCAGGTGTTGAAATCCTTAAAGTCTGGTAAGAAAGTGTGTATGTGCTTCGCTACAGATTGGGGACAAATTTGTCTCCAACTGTAAGTGCTATTATTACCAAAAAGAAAAAGTTGTTCCTTGTGCTTAAATGGTGCTTGTTTAACAAAACCAGAGTGGAATATTTGCACGGTTGCTGTTATAACTTCATATATTTGCGTCATGGGACAATGTCCATGTTTTAAATGAAGTATGTCCATAATCTATTCATACTAGTCACTCACATACCTAAAGATCATGCTCTTTTACAGGCCAAAAAGTGCTTCCTTTCAGACACAGCTAAAGCAAATAGGCTTTTTCTTTCTTTTTTTTTTTTTTTTACATTTCTAAAAATGTAAAGTGCTTTTTCTGGGGATAGGATCAGGTTGTAGCTTAGGGTTAGTCTTTAGTAATTATAATTAGCTTTATTTAAAAAAATGTAAGTACATGTCCTCATTTAGTCTAGAGCCATTGGCCTTCTCGTAAGTGAACCCATGAGTGTGTATACAAGTGTGTTTGTTTGTATCTGTGAGTGTGTTTGTGTGTCTCTTGCGTACAGATGCTCTCCTCCAGGCTGTGCGTGAGGTGCGCTGGGCCATTCTCGTGGGGGGCTTTCAGGGGTCAGTGCACACAATCGATTGAGAGATCCAGACCAAATTCAATCATTGAAATGGCAAGGCCAGCCGAGTTTCAGAAGTACCACTGACCCCGAAACCAGCAGCCGGAGGAAAGTGGGATAATCACTGTGAGACCGCCATGTTCCTTTAGCTGTGCGATCGCCCGTGCCGCCCAACCATCGCACCCTGCCGACAACATGCCGCCGTTGAGTGTTCACGTCTGTTATCAAGATTTTCCAGATTTACGTGTGGACAAAGACTCCATCTGCCTCCATAAAAAAAAATGCATTTTAACTTTCTGTGAGTTTGAGATAATTAGAAGTCATCTGTGATTGGTCGATGGGTCTGCATTGATCATAGTGTTAAGAATGAGCATGCGCTTAAAGCTGACGTGTGGCATTTTTTTCAAAATTAGTTAAAATACTTTCTCCTACCGCAGCTTAAAGGAAAGGTTCACCCCAAAAAATATCATTGTTTACTCAACCTCATGTCGTTCCAAACCCATATGATGTTCTTTCTTCCATGGAACACAAAAGGAGAATTTTTTTTAAAGAATATCCTGGCCAATTTTTTCCTTACAATAAAAATGAACTAGGACTGGGCTGTCAAGCTTTTAAAAAAAAATACATAAAAGTGATCCTTACTGCATTATATTCCAAGTCTTCTGAAGCTATAAGATAGCTTTTTCTGGGGAAGAGACTATCTGACTATTCAGACTATCTGTTTGTCCAACCAATGATGACAGGGGGTTGTTCAGGGCAATCTGTTTGAAAACATTATTTTTGCAATTCTGTTTGTTGATGCTAGTGGCACAGAAATTACACACTTCATCTCAAATGCTGCCAGCAAACACAAATCATGAAGTTTGCAAGGATCTCATTTAAGGAGGCCCCATACAGCAGCACTGGGGCCCTCGTCTTCCTTGTGGAGGGAAAAGCACAGAACACATAATTAAGATATATTGCCCGACTGGGTCAGAATATAGCCATAGACTTAAAATATAGTGAAGCAGACAAGTCTCCGTTAATCAGTGGTTTGTGGTTACTGTTGAAAGTGATGGAAATGAGACTGTGCTGAGTGTGTGTGTGTATGGGTGGCTCCTCGTCTCCTCGCAGCAAGCTATAAAAGAGCTGGAGGAGAATGGTAGCGTCTGTGTGTGAGGAGGGCACTGTGTGTTTATGACTGAGTACACAACTCTATTTGCGCGCGCGTGCATTTGTGTGCGTGCGTGCGTGTGTTTGTGTGTGTGTGTGTGTGTGTGTTTGTGTGTATGTGCGCGCTCTCCCAGGATGCTCCATGATTATTGACCCATAACCGTAACTCTCGCTCTGGTCTGCCTCCCAGTCCAGACTCCCGCTGTAATATACAAGCTGGGCAGGTGTGTGTGTGTGTGTGTGTTTGATTGCATCCTTCAGTGATTCAGGAATTATCACGTTTTCTTCTGCATGCTCAACTCAGTGTTTTGTCACCCACTAATGATGACTATCCATCAATCAGGGGGGCGGAGCTGGGGAAATGAAGATAGATTGAATTAGTTTTTAGTGAAATGGTTGGCTATTGAATAGCCCAGTAATTACTCTGTCAAGAGAATTGAACCTTATCAGCGAGAGGCTAACCTTAACACTTTCACCCTTCTGTTAATTACAGCCACTGTTATATGGGCAGGTTCACCTCATGTCTCCCCTAATAATAAGTGAAAAATACAAGTGGTGTAACTAGAATTTGATGGGTGCTGGTGCAAGAAATGAAACATTAATCGACCCATCCGCTATAAAAACATTACCTTAATTCCTCAACATTTATTTATATTAAATAAACACTGTAAAAAAAGAATTGAGTAAACTTAAAAAATCAAGGTGACATGATACAGGAAGATTTTTGAGTTCTCTCAACCACTGTCTTTTGCTCTCAGTAACATTTCTTTGTTTAGTCAATGTGAATTTCTTTGTTCCCTAAATGCAAAATGTATTGTTGAGAGAACTACTAATTTCTTGTTCAGCCACCTATCAATTCACAATACAAGAACTTTAATTTTGTCACCATTTCAGTTAATTTTAAATGAAGATAACTGCAATATTTGCCTCTGAAGAGTGGTATGTTTTGCAAGGCAACGCAGTACATACAATTTTTTGGCATAGACACACAATAGACCTCAACCCGTAACACACAAACCTCAATAACGGTGATAATAAACAAACTTCATTAAATTAAAAGATGAGCTCCTAACATTACCACACAACAATTGACTAACAGTGGCAACAAAAAATAACAAGAACAGGATAAAGTAAATATACAGCTAAATAAAAAGGAAAAAAAGCCTATAACACTAACCGCATAATTTATTCATGTTGCAATGCATTTTGGGAAATCAGTAAAATTGTTTAACGTGAAATCGTTCATTCAGACAACTCTGTTAGGCTAGTTTTGATAACATTTGGGGGAATATTGTTGTCCTAACATGTGTTTTTGTGTAGGTGAAAGTAACATTTTGTAGTATCTGTGACTCTTAAGAAAACCCATAAGCTGGATAAAATGCAATTTCTTTTTTTTTTTTTTTTTTTTTTTTTTAACAGTGTATATTTATTTGTATAAAATTTTTGCAGATGTATTAGTATATGAAAATTATTTTTATAATTTTTTTATACATATGTATATATTAGAATATTTGTTGTTTATATATATTTTATGTTGTACAAACACATTATTCATATTATTATTATTATTAGTAGTAGTGTTTCATTTATTAATTTATTATAATTTTATAGCTGTGATCCTAAAAACATCAACAACACCTTTTCCATCCATCTCAACACATTTTTCTTTTCTTTTGAGAGTTCCACTATTATGTTTCGGTTTATCAAGCATCTTTCTGGTGATCATTAAGAAGTGTCCCGTAGATAATAGCCTCTATAACATTTGCAGATAAGTCAATAATTAAATGTCATATTTAGCTGTCAGACACATCATTGTATCGTTGCCCCACTGAATAGTAAATTTATTCTGTTGCATTGATTATAGGATTTTTAAAGAGGTTGATGAAGAGAACTTAGTTGAAATTAAGTATTATTAACAAAATGCACTGTTTTTTCTTCTGTAAATATCTGATAACAACATGGAGTTATGTTATAGCTTTAAATGCCAAAGTGGCAGAGAGAAAACCCTCATGCTAATCGGACACGCTGCTCTCTCTAGATTAATTTTTCTTGACGAAAAAATATCGGAGAGGTCCCATTCCAAGTGTATCAAACCGTGCTCTGTATACTGTGGGAAATGAAAATTAGGCTGAAGTGTTTTTAATTAAATAAGTCGAAGAAACTCCAGGAAATAGCTTAATTTCATATTGAGACACATGACTTGGGGATTTTAGTGAACCAATTAACCTCAACGCAGCTCATTAAAAAGCTGCTTTCACGGCTAGCAGTCGCAGACTTATCTGCCAACATAGGACATGAAAGTAAATTTTTAAATCCCAAACTCTAAAAGTAATTGGAAAGGTAGATGCAAAGGGTAGTACTAAAGTGACATGGCTGTGCTAAAATTAACTTAAAAACTTGAAATCTAGAAAAGCAGTGGTAGGAAGGAAGGATGACTGTTTTTTTTTTTTTTTTTTCAGGTTAAATTAGCAAAGGGATGAGTAATAATTTACTAAATGAGAATAGGATGTATGGACAGGATGTTATTTAGAAAGCACTGCTTATACTGTGGGTAAATATTTAGTTCACGAAAGAATGGATGGTTTTGCCAATACTAATTTGAGGCACACCCCTGTGAAGTCACTTAGAATTTAGGAAAAAAAGGGATTTGGCACATGGATGTTCCAATGCTATAATATACTCAAAATGCTAGAATGTGTATTTTTACTTAATAAGTTTCCTTATTTATAGATCGCAAAAGACACAGTCATACCACTCACACTGTCTTGGTTTTTGCTGAAGTTTAGCTGAATTTCACCAGGGGTCACTGCCCTTTTGGACACCGCTGTAACCTCATTCTGGACAGCAGTGAAAGACATTCCTTGGACCCCCCACATCCTTATTTTTATTTAGTTTGTTACCTCATTGAAAGTCCATTAGTGTCAGACTAGAGGACATTAATGTCACCATTTTGATTATTTAAACGTAGGATAATAAATTCTAAAGCCCAGACCTGTGGTTTGACCGCAATCAGACATTACTCATCGCTAAAATTAATTGTTTAATGGGTTAATGACAAGATTTGTAATGTAAGGTTTGTTTTTGTGAAAAGTGTGTGTCAGCTCAGAGGCCTGGTCTATGTCAGTGGCCTAAGAGTACAGTAATTGTAATGTGAAAGAGTGGTTTAATTTGAGGAATCGCTAAGAGTGAATGTTGATGATCAACTCTCAACATAATAGACATAACCAGTGCATTGTTTGTTTGGTTTTCTGTCAGACTTAGAACTCTAAATCCACTGAGCACTAGGCCGTTGTATTGATTATTCACCACAGAGTAGCAATGATTTTGCTGGCATTAAAAAAATAAGCAAAATTGTTATTATCACAGTGATCATTATGCACTTTTTATCAACCTATTAAGTTTCTTATAGATCGCATCATTAGACAGTGTGGAAAACATACCTTAATTATAACTTATATAGATTATTACTTGCATTAATTATTTTGAATCTACTTTAAACCTCTGATTGAAAAAAAAAATCGTTCTTTTAAGCCATTTCGGAGCAAATACATAAACATCCATATCCAATTTTGTCTAACGGATGATAAATGTTGAGATTTATTTTTATAAGCTAGATCGCCCAGCCCTTTTTATTACTCAGCAGATGCTCTAGATGTCCAGCACTAATCATTCCTTCCTTTGGTGATCGGTCATTCGATAAATGTAACCTTCTTAATTCTTACTTCTGAGGAGCAGACGGGCCATGAGCATCCATGGGCACGGGACGTGTAGGTTACACCGCTCTAGCTCTACGACATCCATCTACCGTTCGCTAGAAGGCAAATGGCTTCCGAAATCTGATTAGCCCCTATTACAAAGAGTGATATTTTCATCCCAGCAATTCTCGGTACTGTGTCAGTACTTTCCACTGTTCCAGTGCCGGGAAGAGCCCACTCCTTTGACAGATAGTAGATATCCAAACCATTGCTTGTTTGGACATAGCTGTCTTTCACGACATGGAAAAAACAGACAGCCTAAAAAATAGGAAGCATCTAAATAATGTCAAAAGATCAGAAATCAATGGGCCAGAGGAATGTGATCCTACTTGTCCTGCCACATGCACTCCACCAGAGTGTTTTTCCAGAGCCACGAAGTTGCTTGTGTTCACTCCCTCGGAGATGTAATATAAGCACGGGAAAGCTGTGTTAGTGTTGGGACATCAGAAAAAAATAGCCTTTTACTTAAAAAGCATGTAACTCAATAAACTTCTGACAGTAACCTTTATTTACAGAGAGAAAAAAAAAGTTGGAAAGCTCAATTTATTAATGCACAGAATCATATTTCTTTGAATTTTGAGATACAAAATAATAACAGGAAACTGATCGAATTGTATGTCAGAAAGAGCAATAGTTTACACATACAATATATAATTTTAGAGGGAGAGAAAAAATGATTTTATGTGTTATTTATTGTATTTTATTTATTTATTTTTCATAAGTATTATATTTTGTAAGGAAAATGTTTGTACCATAAGTTCTGCATTGTGATCTCTTATTATGAGCGACAAAGAATGCAACACCATTACGCCTTTGTGTTGCCCACTGAGGGTGGGAAACACAGGATAAAAAAAAAATAAACAATCTGGACATTTCTGGGAGATAAATTTAATTTCTTTGCTATTTGGAGGTCTTCTTTGAAAATTGTAATGAACACATTCACAAACCGGAGAATAGATTTACTCTTAGCTTCAAATAAGTCAGTGTTATCGTACTCTGTCATTCGCTCCTTCCTATTTTCGAGCTACTAATTGATGTTTTTGATGTTGGCGAGAAAATTGTAGAAAATGTCATGTGTGAACCAGCGCAGAAGTTAATAAGATTGACTTCGTTGACTGAATACAAAATGAGCAAAGGGGAACCATATAATAAGGACTTGCTGAATTTGCCCACACATCTTCGGATGGGGTGAAATCGACACCCAGCAATGCCCATTGTGGAAAAATAGAACATTTCGGATGGCTATTCTTTTCACCATGTTTTTGGTTTTGCGGTTTGTTTTGTTTATCTCCCTTTACTCTAAAGAGCATCTGACTGGTGTGCATAAGCAGATGTGTATCCTGAAGGCTACTGCCCCAATCCAGGCCCAACAATTCGAAGGAATCGTCTCCCATGGATACCCTCCTGCTCCAGACAATACTTATTCTTAATGCTTTTTTGAGTTTGAAAAGGCACAGAGCTTAAAAAAAGGTTAGATAAAGATATGTCTAAGAGATGCACTGATATCAGTTAGGGTCAATGCATATGCTTGGCCGATGCGGAAAAGAGCTTAAATTCAAATCCCCTTGAATAAAAGGATTGGAGCACCACAACGGTCGCTCCATCTTTAGGTATTTATCGAATGCTGGCCAAAAGCCGAATTAAATCCATTGTTTGCGACATTAACCTGCTTGTTTCTAATGTTTTTGTTTATTAGCTGAATGTTTTCTTAAAGAAATTACGTAAGTAGCGTGCTATAATTCCACAATGTTAAATTTTTGTTTTTCTTTAGAAAACAGTTATTCAGCGATTGGCAATATGGCTTGGTGTAATGGGGTTCTGTGTTTTTAATTAGGGTGCGGATTAGCAGAGTTCGGTTCAGTGGCTCTGATTATTTTTTTCCCCGCCCTTTAGGGGAATGAGCTAAAACCTAATGCGGCCAGTACCCCCAAGCGGTCCTTTTTTGAAGACACCGAACAAATAAAAAAATCGTAGACTCTGCTAGCGTTCAGCCCTCCAAGGACCCACAGTAAGGGACATTATTCTCGGAATAGCCAATTAATTCCACTGGCAATGATCGGTTAGTGCTTCTCGCAGGCCCTCCTCACCCCCCCGCGCTCTACTCGGCATTTGAAATGCTAACACAATGAAATATTTTTCTATTGGTTGGTGTCCCTCGGCTAAGCCACTGCCGCGGGCAGAGAATTTCATCAACTGATGAGACCAGAGGCGGACCCGATATAAAGGTTACCTGTACGTGACATACACTCAAATGAAATGGCTTGCGCTACCTTGAACTCGAAAGTTCTATAACTTTTATTTGACTTCTTTATCGTTAGCAAGGCAGCATTTCTGCACCCATGGAGAGTTGAAAATGAAGGACGGCTACTTGTTTGTTTTTCACAGAAGCATGAAACATCCTTGTTATTTTTATTTTATTTATTTTTTTATTTTTTTCAAAAATATATTACGACAGGCGATTTGTAAAAATAATAATTTCACACAGCTAATTAACATATTAGCTAGCTAGGCTTTTGTTGTGCGATCACAGATATTAAACATAAAGCCAAACTTCCAAAACTCATCATATACATGTTTATCTATGTGCTTGCAGTTAAATCCTTCGCATTTTACATTACGTTAGTCTATTGCCGACGATTGTTCGCCGTATTGCCGTAGCTAGGGCTTTGTGTTGCAGGCCTGGGTGTAAAGAAAAGAGCAGTGGTGCACCTGTCATATCAACAGCTGAGGGATGGGGAGGGTGTTGAAGAGAAATGGGGAGGAGGAATGAGTTTTTTCTCAAATTGTTAGTTGAAATAAAAGTATGGTGTTGGAATCCCACCCATCCCTCACGACAGATACAAACACCATAACCCCCTCTCCATTTTTTTGCAGCACACCCGCACATATACACCCTTTCTTGCACACACACACACACACACACACACACACATTTTGCTGTCTACAAGGAGTGAGGCAGGTGGCTCCCCATGGCTGCAGCTTCATGACAACATGCCATTAGAAATAGCAGGCCTGTTGATCAATCCAGCCGACATGACAGCTTCGCCGCAAGGCCTGGCTCTTTGAGCGCCATCTCTGCAGCAGCTCCCTCTCCTGTTTCTCCTCACTAATTGGTGAAAGTTCTCTTATATATGCTTGTGGCAAAGGGCTCTATTTTCCCCTTCTCTTCTTATTCTTTCTCTCCTTTTTTGCTCTCGCTCGCCCCCCCCCCCATACCCCCCACCATCATCACCCCTTATGTATTTTTTTCTTTGTCACAATGGAAGTGATAACTTTTAGTTAGATATTGCAAGTGGGTTAAAAATGATATTTGTGCCGTAGGCATTTTTGTTCTGAATGTCTATATATTTTAGAAGAAGATATGCAGTAAGGCTGTGATTTGACATTGGTTTATGGCAACGTATTTAAATAGAACAACAGATTTAAATAGAAAATAACAGAAAATATTCACTTTATATTGAGCAATCACATTATGAACCTATTTTTAGTTTTAGTACCCTTCTCATAATATGGCAAAAAGCTTCATTTGAATATTTTTGAAGCAGTATTTTAAGTGCTTGATAAGTAAACATGCATATATTTATTTTAAAGAGAAGGATTGTTTTAAATACAAGACTCATCAAACCAATTGTCAGAATTTTCATTCTGCTCCGTGCAAGCTGTCATGTTGCAGAGGCGCATTTAAACTTACTGTCATCTCTCGCTGAAGTGCTTAACACCCCCTCTTTGATTTCTCCCGTAACTAAATAAATTAGTCTGCAAAGAGAAACACACCGCAATTGTTTAAATATCTCCTATTTGTCATCTGTTTAGGTTTTTAATTACACAGACACAGCTTAGTGTGAGCGCTCCAAGCCAAGACGCACTCCTCTCGAGATTTGGAGCCAGAGTACAAACACTGTCCTTCCCATGATTAATTTAGTTGTTAATATTTAATATTTATTTTAGGCAAACCCTCTGGGCCAGTGGAGAACTTATATTAATGTCCTATGTTTATAAAAGAGGTCATCAAAATCCATTCAAGTAAGACTTGTGTTGTAAATTGTCGTTATAAAAAAAAGAAATGAAAAAAAAAAAGATAAAATAATAGTGGCTGCTGCCTAGAGTAAAATGTAAATGTTATATTTTTGTCCAGGAATGAGACTTAAAAGGACCCCCCCACCACCCATTTTATTTTCATGTCAATGTTGGCTAATCGTTATCTAGTGAAATGGTAATATTAACTGCTATCTCCACCCAGTGGCACGAAAGAAGACATAGCAATGATCTTCAGAGTGCAAGTGGGATGTAAAGATTTGACAAAGGGAGCATAAGTTATTACACAATGATCTTACTGGTTCATTTTTTAACATTGTTTATACTCTCCCCTATCTCAGTTTGGAGCTTTACATTTTGTAAACAGCATTTGGAGACTACAGTGTTTATTGTAATTTAATTTGAATGCCGCACTATTTATATGCATCCATATTTTCATAGCCGATTGTGAAATTTATGCTGACAGTCGTTATAATAAGGCTCTGTTCATTTTGCTGTAATTTGGCAGGTTAGGTTACATAGCGGTGGTTGTACTGGAGGATCCAGGGAGCTGGGTTTTAGGATCACACTGGACTGGGGGTCCGCATAAGCGGATCGGCGATGAGTGGAACTAGGGGTTCCTCTGAAGCTCCCTCTCTTGCTTTGATCAAAGCAGGTTGTTTTATGTGGCTTGTGCGAGACTTTGAAGCCACCGCGTCACCTACAGCACTCACTTCATCAAGTTCACCAGTGTCTTAATAGCAGATCAATAAGTTTCAAAGTCTGAGAGTTAATTTGATACTAGTGCTGATGTGATCGTGCTGGGCCGACACTCACGCTCGCAGCGGCTCTCTCTCTGCATCTTGCCGCTGCTCTTCCTCGCTCACACACACACACACACACACACACACATATTACATCTTCTTCTCCCTCTCTCACGATGCACATTAAGACACGGCGTCTTTTCATCTCTGCTCGTTCTTCTCTACTTGACATTGATTCATGCAAACATCGCATTTTCAAGTGCTGCATTTTTAAAGCTCTGCACACTGCCTTGTGTACCTTGATTTTGGATATTGTGGACTGTTGTGGATATTGTGGTGAACTGTTAAAAATGTGTAATTGTGATGTGTAGTTTCTAGATATTTCAATGTTTGTATTGCTATTTTTAATAATGATTTGAGTTAATTTAGACATTCAGTTAAACAAGAAAAATTGTATATGATTTATAGACAGTTGCATTGGCTAAATAGGCTTTTCTTTGATTCTATAAATATGTTTTTAATTGTCTGTATAGGAAATGGTTCATTTAAAATCTAAATATATACTAAATATAAATTTGATATTAATATATAATATGAAATATTAATATGTGAGATTTAATATTACATTAAATTAAACATTGCATGTTGTGATTGGGCATTTGAAATTGTTAATTAATTAGTTAATTAATAAAGCAATTAATGTAAATATTTTTCAAGAAAACTAAAATGAACTAATTCCCAGTGGAAGATGATAATGAATTCTGCAGACATATATGTTTAAAATGTAGAAGAAAATATGATAAATAAAAGAAAAAATAAATAACCTGCAGATCACAACAGCGGTGGCATTTGAATGTTAAAAAATGGCAAAAAAAACTAAAATGGTTCTTAAGTGGCTTTTCTTATTTTTGGTGGAGAAACGTGGGTGTATGGACCACCTGTTGGGTGTAGTGGTCGGTGCAGCACCCCAGAACAAAAGCCCAATTTAAAATGTTCATCTAAGGGTTGCTAATGGTATTAGGGGATGGACCGATGGCCAGCCGTAGCCGGCCGCACCACGTAAGCCCACAATTTGACCCGAACTCGCACTGAATCACCAACCCGATACCATTTGTGCCATCGCATCTGACATTATACAGCCCCCACCAATAATTTGTATTTTGTTTCATTATTTCTATGAATAAAAAGGGACAAAAGAACGTGATGGAAAAATTATTCCAGATTTAGATGTTGATTTTTGTTTTATCTTGTGGTACTTCGGCAGAATGCCGCAGAAGACTGAAGCGTCCAAAGAGAAGAAAAGGATTTAGTTGAATTCACAATTTTATATCACTGATCATAAAGTTAGTCTTTGTCTTTGCAAGAATATAGTTGAAAATATTGTGAAGATACATGTTTTATCTTTGTATTTTAATACACGTTGTTTCTTTGTGGTTAACTTTATGGTTTAATTTCTCTGATAATATTTGTTGGTGCCTTGGAGTGTGTGTATTTTAATGCTAATTTATAGCAGTTTTCATACGTGAATGTGGGTTTGTGATTTAAGTGTGAAAAATGAAAGTGTTCTGAGCTGTCTGTGTGGTCTGGGGCAACCGGCTCTGCGGACCCCTAAGCTCGCACCGCAGAAAGCGTCAGGACATGCTGTTAAATTATAATGATAATGATGATCTCAAATTTCTGTTGTAAATTGATAGGTCTCCTAGTTATTTTGATATTGCAGGTTCTTTGCTAGGTTTATTACAATATCTGGGAGGTGATAGAAATTATGTTTGAAAATGTTATCTAAAAATAGAAAGAACAGAAAGGCATCTGGATTAAAAAAATGTGACGGCTGCATTAGAATTGTGTTCTGTTGTTTCTTTTTAGTGTTCAGTTGCTTATATATTGTTTTTTTTTTTTTTAAGTCAGAAATTCTGTTGTCTCTCTATTTTGCTGTTTATGAACACGCACAATGAAATCTTGCTTCATTAAAAGTGCATTAATCTTGTCTCTTGTCCCTGGGAGGCACCTTAAGATGATATTGTGTCTTTTTCTTTAAATTGTTGGGGGAAAAAATCTCACAGATTTGGTCCCTGTCAGTCAGAAATAATTGTGTGCTTAATCTCGTCCCTGATGGATGACTCGGAGTTCAGCAACGGGCCGGCTCCAATGACAAATACAATATTAATATTCATTAACTGCTTTGACAATGCTAATTTTGATGCGGTAGTAAAGGGCTTTCCAAAGTTAGCGGCCAAAGCATCAGAGCTGCGCAAGGTTGCAAGATAATTTGTGCTGGTTTCTGAGCTGAAGGCTTTTAAAGTCTTAGGCAAAAAAGGGGGTTTGGTACCACAAACAAAATAAAAGAGAAAAGGAAAAAACTTCAGATGCATTGGAAACCAGGGCTGCGGAAGTAATACGATCAAGAGGGTGCCACACAAATTTGACACCTCCGATGCTGAATCTTTGAGCAAATATTTTTCCTTTTTCTTTTTCTTTTTTTTCTTTTTTTTTTTTTTTTTTAACAAAAACTTGCAACAGAGAGAGGAACATAACATGGTAAGTCAGCACATTCTCGATTTTGTTTAATCTTTTTAATCTTTTCAATTATTGCCATTTGAAGATCAATAGTGATTTTTTTCCCTGCTATGGCTCACAGCGGTGGTTTGGTGTATGGTCGGATCACGGCTTTAAGAGTGGGCTTCCTCACTTCTAGCCATCAGTTGGCCATGCTTAATTTTCTTATTGCTCGTCTTCCAGAAATGTAGCTTGTTTTAGTTTGGACTATTTAATAGTTTTTAATTTAGAGTTTATTTGTTAAACTTTTGAGTTGGCCACTTTTTTATTGTGACAACTCAAAAGATCTATTGCAAGTTGAAAAGCTTAGTTCCCTGCCAAGTACAGACCTCTTTAATACATAAATGTCAGATCTGTCTTTTAATTTTTTCTGCCGCTTTCATCCATTTGTCATTGCTTGTTTTGTTTTTTTTTTTACATAAAAAATTTTTTGCGGGGCGCGACAGTCAGGGTTGGGTGGCGAGGTGGCCACGGCTAGGCTCTCCGCGGTCGGATCGGATTACTCGCTCTTTGGCTCCTTCTGCACTTTTTTTTATTTTTGTTTTATTTTTGCCGGCGCTGTGAATGGAGCGTGGCATTGGGGATTACTGACATGACGAGGGACACCCAGCTGCTTGAGTTTAGCCAAGTTAGGGCAACTCCTATAGAAGAGCTTCGAGTACCTTTATGTTTGCCAAGCCGCGGAAAGAGCAGAGAGAACAGCAAGCCTCTCACTCTTTCTGCCTCTCTTTTTGTTGTTCTTTCAACTTACCAAAGAAAGAGATGGACTCAAAAGAGCTTAATAAAGAGGATATGAAGATGAGCAAGGGAAAGAGAAAGAGAGAGAGGGTTCTTTTCCTTTCCCGCCGACTGAGAGAAGGACTAAGCTGGCATATTTTGTTGAATGGCTGAAGGAGAGCAGCCAGTCTGGGCTCGGACGGCTGGAATGCTCCTTGGACCCAACTGAAGGTGACCAGCAAGGGCTGCCTGCATCCGGGCTATGGGTTGGAGAGAGCACCTGGCGTCTCTTGGTTTTTTGTGTTATCGGCTCAGGCAATCAGGACTGGAGGGCAGCTGTAGATGAGGTGCTGCCCTCCAGTGGATTAGCGGATGACATATTGATGTGCATCTTGTTGTAGTCAAAGCACTACGGCAAGTGCCAGCATGCTTGTTTTAACCAGGAACCGAGCAGCATCAGGACCCTATTCCACATTGAGCCTATTTAAATGGTAAGATTTCACAATTTCATGTCACATTATTCTTTTAGTTTTGATTTGTTTTTGTGGAGGTTTTTTTTTTTTCGTTGGCAACTACTTTGGATCTTTTGTTTGCGGATGTGTCCAACATATTGCAATTTATTTCACTTAAGTTGTTAAGTGACAGGTTGACAAGTTTTGAGAATGAAAGGCTGTTAAGTTTGATTGGATTGTCTGACAGTCGATCATCGTTTTTTTTTTTTGGTTTTTTTTTTGTAAAGCAAATAATTTTATAAGGCTTTACAAATTGAAATTATTATTTTAATTATAAAACAATATTTAAAGAAACTGTAATATTTTAGGGTTAACCTTAAACTGATTATAATTTTATAAGAAATTGACAATCAAATCAAAGCTAAGATACTGAAACAATTACAAAACATAAATTATATTTGTACAGGTTTTTTTAATCTATGTATTTATACGACAAAATATAATTTGTAGGATTAATTTAGTCTATTATGAATTTATTATATTTCATTTAAAATGAATATCTCATTCTGCCTAAATCTTTTACTGGTTATAAATGACTATGTATTTAATAGAGATTTTGTTAAATTGTAATTTTAAGTTAGGCATAAAATGCACATCTATTATTTATTTTAGTTAATGAAAATTGTAGATTTCTATCTTATTTTGGCATAATAATTATTTCAAATATAATTTGCAAAGGTCTTTTAAAAGTAAGAATTTATCTTGTTAAATCAGTGGAAATATTTTTTGAGTGTCTTTAATGGCATTCCATTTATTCAAGCAAGGATTTAATAGATTTTTCTGTCCCCCTGTAGTCACGTCTAATCCCCCCCACCCCCTTACTGTTTTTGTTTTCACTCATTTATAGTAATTTTTTGCTGTTAATGTTGTTGTTCTTGTCTTGCTTTTGTGTTCGGACTGTCGTCATTGTGGCATTTGATTGTGGGCTGTTGGTCAGCGGCGGCCGAACAGTTTACTTAAGAAAATTGCACGTGCAACAGAGGGGGGCCGTGGGAGCGTGGTGGCCCGGGTGAATGGACGGAGGGGAGGCAATTAGCTGCCATGTTGCTGGGGCTCTTTTACTTGTCAGGCCGGCTTTTGTGTGATTCTTGTAGAGGACATTCCCAGGGTTTTGTTTTGGCATTTAGGGCCGAAGGACAGCAGCCGAAAAGCGGCGAAGAGAAAAGGAGGGAAAATTTAAGCGCTGATAAACAGCATGTGGTGTCTGCGTTCAGGACGATTTCCACTTCATTAGTTTTATAAAAAATGTGCTTGTGGTAAATGTTCATTCAAATGTTTAAGAAAAACAAAAAGCTACTAAAAGTGAAAAGTAATGAAAATTGCTTTTTGACAGCTGACATTGCATTTTAAAATATAAATAAATAACATTTTGAATATTTGTAGTCATATAAAAACTACATTTAAAAATGTTAATTCAACTGTATAATGAACACAAAATAATGCACAAAAAAAAAAAAAGGTATGCAATGACAGTTGGTTTTCGAATATTTGCATTGTATTTAAAATACATAACATTTGGAATATTTGTGGTCATATAAAAGCTACATTTAAAATATTCAGTCAAATGTAAAATGAACACAAAATACTGAAAAAAAAAAATCATATGAAATAAGTGACAGATGCTTTTTGAAAATTGCAGGTTAAAAAATAAAATGTGAAATATTTAAAATCATAAATGCTACATTTTAAATAATCATTCAGATGTATGGTAAAAACAATATATATAAATAAATAATGAAATTAGTGACGGATGCTTTTTTTAAATTGATGTTGCAGTTTTTTTGTTTATATTTGTAGTCATATAAAACCTTAAAAAATATGTATCTGCTGGATAGTGATGTAAACATGGCCTTTACTGAGTAGGGAAGTCACACTCTTTTATTTGGGTATTAGTGAGGATCCTTTGCTTCCATTCCTCCTTTCATTTCCATCTTTTCCTCATAAAGGACAGGAAATCGGTGCTTATTTAGAAGAATGATTTCAAGACAACAAAGTATATTCAAAAAGACAAGGAGAGAGAGAGATAGAGACAAGGAAAATATAAAAATTTTGAGGTTGGTGCAACAGAGGCCTGTACAGTTGTGTTTTTGACAGGGTAAGGCCGTGAAGAGTTAAGATTGGGATATTCTTTATACCCTAAAAAATGAGAAGAATAAAACAATAGAAACAAGACCGACCCCATATTGATGTCACGTCCATGTCAAAACGGAGACAAATACCTTTCTCCCTTTTTTTCCACCGTCCTCCCCCAGATGATGGGCTTAGAGAGGGGACTGTCAGAATCACACAGTTAAGTGACTGCTTGCCACACTTTGCTGATCTTGCCCTCCCTTTGTGGAAGCTGTTGTCTCTTGTTCTTTTCTCTCGCTCGCTCTCTTTCTGTCTCCTTCCCTTGCCTTGCTCGCTTTACCTTGTTGTAGCCAAGGTTTTTCAAGCTGCTAGTTCGTCTTTGGGCATCCTGGAGGCACTGCAGAACCCACACACAAACATACACATGCACACACACACAAACTTGGACAGACACATGCACAACCATGAGAGCTTGATAATAAGCCTTTTTTCTAGTGGTGTTTTTTTTATGTTTCTTTGCTTGTGGGAAGACATCTCTGCAGCTCTGATAACTATCAAGATTTCTCTAGATCTTTTTAAAACACTTTAAGCTGGACCGACTAACTGCTGAGGAGCAAAGTAAGGTGGGAAACCTCACAGAAATGGAAAGAAATGTGTGATTATTCGTTCGCAGAGGACAGGCCTGTCCGGACGTCCTGAGACACGGTTATCCACTGAGATCCACAGCGATAAACAGCCTGCGAACAATGGTGTATGAGTGAACTTTTGTGAATGTGCCGTTTGGACACACACATGCGCCCGCTCAAACACAGTAGCAGTTTTGGGAAAGAAGCTAAAGTTGAAAAAGAAGAAAAGAAGGAAGAAAGGAGAAATTCTCTTATTCGTTGACTGGAGTGAGTGGTGGAAGACGGGGGAGGGCCTCACTGGTGCTCATGTACCCAAGAGAAGGCCTTTCACTGGGGCTGGAGGAGAGGGGAGGAAAGGCTGGCTCGCTGGCCTCTGGGCTGTCTTTATTACATCAGGTTGGCTGCTGGCAATTGAGTCTTAATGCCTGGGTAAGTGCTCAGCAAAGATACACACACCGTTTTCACACTCCTACGGACTTTTTTTCTTTTTTACCTTCTTTATGTACTGTTTTGACTTTAAATGGCAGGATTGTTTTTTTTGTGCTCTCTGGAAAGGATGCATTTTGTCTTTTTGTCTGTCTAAAAGTGGCTTAGGATGTGTGTGTATGTGTGTATGTCCTAAGCAAGGACTAAGAGGTAGATTCATTGGGTATGACACTTGAACATGTGTACCTTCTTAGAAGTGTATTCCAAAACACTGTTTGGAAAGTGAGTAAAGTATATATAATATATGCGTTATATGAATGTACCTTGTGCTCTTGGTGCTAAATTTCAGCCTGTGATTTCAGTGGCAAAGACTGAAAATTTGCATTTAAGAAAATGTTTGTTGTCATTTAATTTTGTTTGAAAGAACACTTCAAAATATACTTGGAAAAATACTTAAAAGTGACAGAAGTAGCCTATGTATGGTGCATTTTTTCCTGAAAATTTGTTTTAATGATTTTTAAAAAAAATATTTACAATAATAAATAAATCAAGAACCTTTCTGTTGCTTGCAATTTCATTAGAAACAATGTTGACATATGTATATTAGTTTTGAATCACTTTGTTTCTATATGAGGGAAGTAAGAATTGTTGGCATGTTCTTCAGTATTATTAACAGTGGATGGATGATGCTATTTTTATTGTCATAGTTGATGTTAAGAATCATAGTTAGGCAGCTATGTTTTTTTTTATATGTGTGTGTGTATGTGTATTTCTGAGTGTGAGCGGTGGGCAGATGAGGGTTGTTATAGTGACGGTGACATCATCATAGTTACTTATTCTTTTGAAGTTGTTCTGTCTCATTTCGAGCCTTCTTGTTCAAACAATACACAGAGTGCATGAATTTGCCTGCATCTGTTCCTTGCTTATTTGAACATTCCCATACATAAAAATACAGACACGTATAAGAGTGTAGATGTTTTCTGCATTGTGTCCACTGTGCTTGGATGCGAGCCATGGGCACGTACACTTCTTAAGTTCAAGTTCTTGGCAGCTTTTTTTGCTTGCTCTGGACTTTCGCAGGCCTGAGAGCCCCTCTATCCATCACGAGGATGTCACACCCCCCACGTGCCCCCCCCCAACCCCCAGCCTCACTACAGCTCATTAGAGCCAACAAGCTCCAGTGACAACTCATCATATCATGCGGTAAAGCGGAGAGAAGTGCTCGGGCCCTCGGGGGGCCACAAGGTCGCCACATTCACATTTTGTCTTTAAATTGCTCTGCAAGGTGCCACCAAGCGGAAATGCAGCACCAACAGCTTTTTCCTGCTGCTGTCCAGCCCTCTGTCTTCTTTTTTTTCTCCCTGTCTGTTTGTCTCTTCTAGAGGTCTTCCACTGGATAAACAAATATAGCTAAGCTAATTATTTGTGTGTGTTGTAAGATTTACTTAAGATATTTTTTCACTTGGATGACAGTGCTTGTTGATCTTCTGTGTATTAAAAGGGATTCTTGTGATAAGAATCACAAAGACTAAAAAACTGTCAGAGACGCATCTAAAGATGCCATAGACTTACACTGATCATAATACAGTTTTACAGACTTCACATGAAATTCTGGCTATTTGTTTTTCCATTTAATCCTGGAAATAAACACAGTTTTACAATTTTGAAACTTTAAACTAAGAAAAGTTATGACATGCTATGAAGAAGTTTTTTTCCCCTTTGTAATATTAACAAGATATTTAAGATTCTGCACTATTTCTAGGTCACTTATCAAATGTGTGACATTGACCATGTTAACGCCATACAAAAGTTCAGATTTCCTTGCTTCCATTAAAGCACATAAAAATGCTCTTTGGAACATTCTTAAATCATGCTGGCACAACTTGGAGCATCAGCTTTTGCACAAACTTGTGGAGCCCATGCCAGCTTGTGTGCATGCTGTTATTAAAGAAATTTGGAAACTCATGTACTTTTTTCAATTCAACTATTCACTCAAATTGTTATGTTCATAATACAATTTGTAAAGAAATATTTTTTTTTTTTTAAATTTAATTAGAAAAGAATGAAAATAGTGGTCTCAGGCTTTTGGTCCCTGCTGTTAATGTGTGCACATTAGTTTGCTTGTGAAAGAGAGAGTGAAGGACAGGATTTGATGGCCGCTGCATCAAAACGAGTGTGACATGCTCTTCTAAGACAAACAGGCCTCTCCATGCTGTCTCCATTAAAACAGACCAAGCTTTTGTGAGACCACCACTAGGGGTCACGACCCCAAGCAGAAACTGTCAATCTCATTGGTCCAAAAGGTCACAGGGGAGGGTGTGCATGTCCACAGACTTACTCAGACACTTAGTGGCTATACTGACAGATTTAGTGACACATTTTATTAGATATTTACCTTTTACAAATCAGTAGTGTGCAGTCAGGCCCTTTAAATCCTTCAGAGAAGGGGGGATTTATATATATATATATATATATATATATATATATATAATACACAGTTGAAGTCAGAAGTTTACTTAGACCTTCGCCAAATACATTTAAACTCAGTTTTTCCACAATTTCTGACATTTAATCGTAGAAAACATTCCTTGTCTTCGGTCAGTTAGGATCACTATTTTAAGAATGTGAAATGTCAGAATAATAGTAGAGAGAATTATTTATTTCAGCTTTTATTTCTTTCATCATATTCCCAGTGGGTTAGAAGTTTACATCCACTTTGTTAGTTTTTGGTAGCATTGCCATTAAATTGTTTAACTTGGGTCAAACGTTTTGGGTAGCCTTCCACAAGCTTCTCACAATAAGTTGCTGGAATTTTGGCCCATTCCTCCAGACAGAACTGGTGTAACTGAGTCAGGTTTGTAGGCCTCCTTGCTCACACGCTTTTTCAGTTCTGCCCACAAATTTTCTATCGGATTGAGGTCAGGGCTTTGTGATGGCCACTCCAAAACCTTAACTTCCTGGCTGATGTCTTGAGATGTTGCTTCAATATATCCACATAATTTTCCTTCCTCATGATGCCATCTATTTTTTGAAGTGCACCAGACCCTCCTGCAGCAAAGCACCCCCCCCAACATGATGCTGCTACCCCCATGCTTCACGGTTGGGATGGTGTTCTTTGGCTTGCAAGCCCCACCCTTTTTCCTCTAAACATAATGATGGTCATTATGGCCAAACAGTTCAAATTTAGTTTCATCAGACCAGAGGACATTTCTCCAAAAAGTAAGATCTTTGTCCCCATGTGCAATTGCAAACTGTAGACTGGCTTTTTTATGGCAGTTTTGGAGCAGTGGCTTCTTCCTTGCTGAGCAGCCTTTCAGGTTATGTCAATATAGGACTCGTTTTACTGTGGATATAGATATTGTCTACCTGTTTTCTCCAGCATCTTCACTACATCCTTTGCTGTCGTTCTGGGATTGATTTGCACTTTTTGCACCAAACTACATTCATCTCTAGGAGACAGAATGCGTCTCCTTCCTGAGCGGTATGATGGCTGTGTGTTCCCATGCTGTTTATACTTGCATACTATTGTTTTTGCAGATGAACGTGGTACCTTTTGGCATTTGGAAATTGCTCCCAAGGATAAACCAGACTTGTGGAGTTCCAAAAAAAATGTTCTGAGGTCATTGCTGATTTCTTTTATTTTCCCATGATGTCAAGCAAAGAGGCACACCTCCAATTGACTCCTGTCTGAAGCTAATTGGCTAATTGTCTAAAGGCTTGACATCATTTTCTGGAATTTTCCAAGGTGCTTAACGGCACAATTAACTTAGTGTTTGTAGACTCACTGGAATTGTGATATAGTCAATTAAAAGTGAAACAATCTGTCTGTAAACCATTGTTGGAAAAATTACTCATGTCATGCACAAAGTAGATGTACTAAATGACTTGCCAAAACTATAACTTGCTAATATGACATCTGTGGAGTGGTTAAAAAATGAGTTTTAACGACTTCAACCTGTGTATGTAAACTTCTGACTTCAACTAACTATATATATATATATATAGCTTTAGCATGTCAGTGTATGAAATATAAACTTAAGACTCCCAAACATTGCTTTTGTAAATAGAATAGAATAGATGTGCTGGGAGCCCTGCAACAGATGGCATGGCCCTCTTAGAGCCCACCACTAAACATCGAGTCAGTCTGGGATTACATGAAGAGACAGAAGCAATTGAGACAGCCTAAATAGATAGAAGGACTGTGGTGAATTCTCCAAGAAGCTTGGAATACCCTGTCAGCCAACAACCATGAAAAACAGTGTCCAGGTGTTCCTAGGAGAATTGGTGCTGTTTTGAAGGCAAAGGTGTTCCCCAAATATTGATTTTGCTTTTATTATGTTTTTTATATATATATATATATATATATATATATAAATGTGCATTTACAATACAATAAAGTAATATACAACTTCAAAAACAACTTGACAGCTGTTACAATTACAGTTAACTACCTAAAATATTTTTACGTTGTCTTTCGTTTGACAGACAGTTCAAGTGGTCTTTGGTTACCAATCAAACTGCTCATTATCGTCACGTAGTAGGCTGAAGAAAGACAATTTATACTGTAGCCTGCACGCCATTGTTCTAAACACATATCTATAAACTTTCCTAGTTTGCTGCTGTCATTACCAGTTGGCTTGTTTTCTTGTGAAATGATCACAGACATCCAGTTTTTAGATGCCTTTTTATTTACCTGCATGTGTGGATTAGTCTTTTAGCCTTCTCTATCTAGTCATGTCGATTGTGGTGGGAGGCTTTGGCGAATGATTGAACAGGAAGTAGCTCGCTTTCTTTGCAGATAATAGGAAAAAAAGACGCCCACATATTTTCTTTGTGTTCCTTGTGTGGGTTTATTGTGTGTCTCGTTGGACCTCCGTGTGTCAGTCTCCAATCTCAATGAGTTGTTTAGAAGTAGGGTTTTAAAGAATGCTTATTCTGCGATTGTTAGCATCCAACAGTATACGGTCATCCGTGCGTACGCACGGGTGCGTGTAGGTGGTCTTCCTCACTCCCCGGAGTTGCAAGAGACAATTAGCCATGTCTGGAGGAACAGGCTAAAGCCATCATACAATAGTAACGGGGTCAATAGAGCCAGATTTATTGTGAAGCGTTTCTTAAGACTGAAGACTTGATGGACTTGAATAGCACTCAGAAAAGAAAATTCTTTGAAGAATGTGTTTTGTATATTGTTTAAGGTGATTATCCATACATACAGCAGTTTATCTGGTTTAGAAGTTGGCTCTGAATCTGAATTCGGAGACATTTCAGTTGCTTTTCCTCAATTGGAAAGTATTTATTTATTTATTATAATAATTTTTTTACTTATTCTAAAAATGCGAACAATTACAAAAAATTACTAAAACTATCCAAGGGTTTGGGTTAGGGTTAGTCTGTAGCAATTAGCCTGTATTTATCTTTATATAAAAACAATGGAAGTCTATGGGATGTTCATATTTAGATCATTTATACATTTAATCATTTATCAGACAGTGATTTTTCAAAAGTGACTTACACATGAGAATAATACAAACCGAAATGTGTAATTCCAGCTATTCCAGTCCACCTGTTTTAATTCTTAGGGGTCTTGTTGATCCGTTTAGGTGGAGAGCGAGCTGAAACGTTACTATATCGAGCAGCGATAGCGTGCTGCGCTCCCCAGAAGCCAGATAAATGGAATGACTGCATATTATTCATGAAGCAGTGTGGCGTTTGAAAGGGAGTCTGTTAGGCCCAGTGACTGTGATGTAAATCATTTGGCTTGTCTCTGGGTGAATGTGACCACAGTGGACAGCCATTTGGAGCTGTCCCTCAATGGAGAGGCCCTGGACAATAGAACTCATTTAAATGGCTACTAAAGCCTTTCAGCACAGGGAGAATTGACAACATTCTTTCACATCATTACTGAGGGGGAGGTTATGGTGGTAGCTTGCGGTGGGAGGGCACTGTTGCCTTAGTGGCAAACTCGTCAGCTGTGTTTGGCAGCTGTCATCCATGTCTGTTATTCTGATGACAAGTTTTTTTTAATTTATTTATTTTAACTTATCCTTTCACTTTCTTCCTACTTTTTTGCAGCTCTTTCTACAGTGTTTTCTGCTCTCAGGGGCCCTGAATAAGTCCCCGGACCCCATTCTTTCCCCAAGCAGCTCTATTCAGTTCATTAATCTTTCATTGGGAATATGGCTGAGTGGACCCCCCCAGTTCTGAATGTGGCATCTTTCTCTCTCCCGTCCCCATCTAGAGGTCCAGGGTGGACACTTCAACCTCTCAGACCGGTGCCCTAGTCAACTTGGGCTCATCCAACCCACTCTGAAAGCTGAGATATTTCAGTCTTGACAAAAAGATGGCTCGCCTCTGCTTTTATAAAGCCTGTACTAACAACTTGCAGCCATTGTTTTTAACAACGCCCAAGCCTTGTGACAACCCACTTTGCAAGTGCCTGGAGTTGGAGACTGGATTTGATTTGGCATGTTTTAAAGGGAGACAGTGGCCCCTCCATGCCCTTTCTGTCCCCTCTAATGTGCTGCAGGACATTCACAGCTGTCAATCAGACATGCGGATGACATGTTTTACTCATAGCGGGTCAGCAATGGGGCAAACTTGCATGCATCCAAAAAACTCAGGGTGTAATTTAATGCACATGTCTTCCTGTCAGTCAGATCGGCTCACTCCAATTTATGCATGTCTACTGGCTCCGGAATCCTGCGGATTAAAAACATGGAAGCAAGCCCCGGTCCTTGTGTCAGGCAGGGCCGTTGCAGGGCCTGTCAAATCTACGGCACGGCAGTAATCTGGTTAGGTCGTGTGTACTGGGAATACACTAATGCTAGGCTATGCCTCAGCACTCCTCTGCTTAGCTGTAATCTTGGGTAATTGAAAATGGGGCCTGTGCCACTTAAGAGCACAAAGAGCAGATTACATAGCTAAAACCAATTTGACCAAAATGCAGAAATGGATTTTCTCTCCCCCTCCTTTCCTATCTTTTATAATGCAAACCTTACCAAAACCAGACCCTGAAGGAAAAGAAGAGGGATGAAGGGGTGGGAGGATGAGATGTGGGTAACTGAGAGGAAAAGGGGGTGAGGGGAGGGAGAGCAAGGCAGAGGAGTGTGGGCATGGGCTGAAATGTGTTTAGATTTACTGTCATTTTGTTTACTGGGTACTCTGATTGTGAATAAGACGCTTTGGGTGCAGCTTTGAGTTGGAGAAACATAGCGTAACCAGTTCGCCTATGTATACAATGACTGTTTTAATGAATATCCTGTGCCACTACACATCTCCAGAACTGCTTTTAATTACAAACCGCACTATTCTGAGAATGGGCCTGTGGTATAAATGGATGGTCTTCATAATATGATGACGGCATATTTTGTACGATTGTGATGTATACAGTTTAAATGAATGCGCCAATGTCTTTCTGCCTTAACCCAAACATATATTAACGCCTTTCTTTCCCTCCACCTCCTTCCCCTTTCTTTCTCTTTCTTGCTAGTCTAATAAGGTCCCTGTGGTACAGCACCCTCACCATGTGCACCCGCTCACACCTCTGATCACCTACAGCAATGAGCACTTTACGCCTGGGAACCCCCCTCCACATCTACAGGCAGACGTGGACCCCAAAACAGGTACACACACACACACGTTCTTTTTACATTCATGAATTTTAAAATGGCCAGGATGAGACCCAAGGCTAACTGTCAGGCCTGGTTAACTAGCAGTGTTGTTACGGTTACAGCGTATAATCTCACCAATTCGCAGCTATATGAAGACCCTATTATATAAAATAAAAGTTTTATGTGGCTTAAACCTTTAGCAGATGAACGCATTTAAAATGTACAGTCTTTTTCTATTTACCAATATACCAAAATATTGATGAGTAATCTTGCACTACACAAATTTTTGTCCAATCAAATGGACCCTTAATACCAGCTGGCACTGATCAGCAAGTAGCAAATCATGGATAATTGCTGTGATGTAACTAATGACTTTCGGTGATTTTAAAAAAAGAAAGAAAAAAAAGAAGTGAAAAGCCCGTCAATTTGTCCCCTCCAAACTTACTGTTTCAAAAGGGAATACCACAGGAAAGAAAACTGCGCTTGTCAAGCCATTTCATGGGGTCTTTACAAGGAAGAGCTGTAGTACTGCATTTCACAGCTACCTGTTAAGATGCATCGGATTGTATCGGACATGTCTTGGCACTTGGCCAAGGTTGCGCCCCTCCTATTGTGTGTGTTTTGAGATGGAGCCACTTGACTTCTGGGAGAGGTGACTGGGGGAGGAGGAACATCACCTATGTTACTTAACTACAGGATTCCAGACCTAGAGCAAAACTGAGGTTCCCTCCACACATGTTCTGATTCTAGAAACAGAAGCTCTGTTACAAAACCTAGTGAACTGCCTCGCAGTTTGTATTTCCTACATGAGCCTCCTTTTAAGACAACATCCTAACCATCATGGGACCTCATAACCTCAAATATGGAATGCTCTACTGTGGTAGCAACTTTTCACACAACACGAATAGCACTCTGCACAGGAGACTCAACTCACAGGTTATTTGAATAGAGAATGATGTTAGCATGTTGCTAAGCTAACAACACAATTCTTAGTAATACTCATAGCACACACTAATATTGGGTAAAATAATTCATATTTAACAACTCTGAACTAATTTTACCAATACGTCTCGGTATTAATTAAATTAGAAGTTTATTGTCAACATTTCTCTCACATTGTCTACCATCTTGGGTTTATTTTCTGCTTTATCAGTGAAGTATACACCCGATGCTTCAGTGTGGCTATGATGCCTTTAAAATGCTGCTTCTGTAGGGAGCGTACTTGGTTTTGGCACAGAGCAAGTGTCCCAGTTTTTGCCACCTTTTGATGACATATGAAGTGGACAATAGTGGAGTCTAGTTCTCTCAGCCAAGATGAAAACTGTATGAGCGGTCAGCTTGTCAAGGTTTACCAGGAAACTCAACTTTAAGTCCAATGCAGTATCTGTCCTACTTTTCATCCGTTACTTCATCTAAAAACTAAAAGAATTAATGCACACGGACTTTTCGTCCGTTACTTCATCTAAAAACTAAAAGAATTATTTTTAGGTTTGATATAATGTCATTTTGGTTATATGTTGAGGAATTGGATTATCACACGGAGAAGCGGTTTAGTCTTCAGTGCCTCCTTACAGCGAAACAGCTGCTGTTCTAATCTGTCAACCAATTGAATGTTGATTTTTGAGAGGCTTTTTTTCACTCTCATAACAGACCTCATCACTAAGGGCCTCTTTATGGACTCAGAGACGGTTTAACGTGCTGCTTAATGGGGTCGCCTAATTGAGTTTAGAGTTTAATTAATTAACAAATTGTATTAAGACCGCTGTACGCAGTGCCAATGTGCAGTGGAGGCATTGTTTTATAATTTTACGCAGTAAACATTAGCCAACAGTATTGGACATAATATTTATAATTTTCTTGTGAGGTTTTTGTAGATTCCAAAGTAAAATGGATTCAGTTAGACTAGGCAAAGGTACAACAAGCTTTCCAGAAGGTGATAGTCACATTAGAAAGTAGGTTATTGCGGTATACCTGTACTAACGAAATATCACGCTACCCAAAAATTTAGAAAAGGTACGATATCATCTTGTTCTTAATTTCAGTACCATATTAAAGTATGCTGCCATTAGCAGAATGTAATGTGAGGTTTTTGAGATGAAATCAAAGACCATTTTAAAATAATAATAAAAAAAGCCTCTATATGGCCAAATGTGATCATTAAACAGCAGATGTTACATGCGCTGTGTGCCACAGTATGAATAAGAAGCGCCCCTCTGCCCTGTCATCTTTACACACACAGGCACGCACACGAACACAGCACAAATGCAACACACATTACTAATGCTTGATTTCCATGCAGTGTGTCCAATAGTATCCATCTGCAGAGCCACAGATCATTGTGTTGAGTGTATAAACGGCTGTGAACTCTCAAATGAACTCTTTCTCCGTTGCAGCTCGGAGATTTCAGCACGTGAGTCACAGGAAGTTTGATATAACAAGCCCTTCACAAACAGGAAGAACTTCAAAGATCTTTCAAAATAAAAGTCCAGCTGAAATGAGAGCTCTATTCAACTAGATTCGTGAAATTGAAGACATTACAGCAGAAAAATATTACTACTGTATAAAAGTGTAATATTCAAAGCAGTCGCAATAATACTTATATATTAAATGGTTATATTATTAGCATTATTATCTGTAAGTGATATCACAAAAGCAAGTGTACTGAATATCAGCATGTTGTGATTCAGCCATGGCAGCCTTTCGCCTCAGGTAATCATATTCATCAATACTGTAAAGCTCTGTTGTGCATCTTTGTTTCTTTTTTTTTCTTTTTTTTTTTTTTTACCAAAAATATATATATATTGTTAAAGTATATTTTCATTTGATTAAATCTGTATGATTTGATCATAACATTTAATTAAAACATTTCACATGGAATCCAGAAAAATGTAAACAGAAAAGGCATGATTTGTATCTATAAGACATTATGCAGTTCTTTTAGACTAGTAATTTTCTGTGTAATTTCATCAACAATCTGAGTTTTTTTTTTATTTTATTTGTTGCCTAAGTATCGAGTTAGTATCGATACCGAGGTACCAGGGCTGGTATCGTACCGAAGGCAAAATTTTGGTATCAGAGCAGCCCCTCTTGTTGAGACTTATTTTTATTTCTGGTCTTCTTTAGACCTTCAACCCTGCCAGGCACAGTGTTGGTAACAGCTGATTAGCTGTTAAATTCTAAAACCAATGTTGTGATTTTGTTTCAACCTCAAACAGAAATCCACTGCCAATATGTCAGCCTCTCTTAACACTTGCCACAATGTTTGTGTTGTTAAATTGTGAACCTCAATTATCACCCGTTGTTAATCCTCTGATTCGATAGACAAATGTGACAGGGCTCTGTATTATTTCTGCTCTCCCCCATGTGCCATACAACATCGTGACCAGAATGTGTGATTTAGAAGTGAGCATGTGTGCTCAGCCTCCTCCCTCTCGCCCTCTAACACTTAAACTTTAACATCAGGGAATTTCTATGTCAGGACAAGAGCAAACTAGTTTTCATACAGTTCACACGTTTCTCTTTTCCTTCTTTCCATTTGCCTATTTCTCTTGCAGGAATCCCAAGGCCTCCACATCCTTCAGATATATCCCCCTACTACCCCCTGTCACCTGGCACTGTAGGCCAGATCCCCCATCCGCTAGGATGGTTAGTACCACAGTAAGCAGCCCAATTTTATTTTTCTTCTGTTGTCTTTGTGACTCATATTATGCACTTTTATATGCATATTATGGGGAATATTATTCTTAGTCTGATAAGACTTTGGTGATTTTTCTGCTATGTATATAACATGATATACAGGGTTCCCACTGTCAATATAAACCTTGAAATATCAGGGAATTGTTTGTACAGGCCTTTAATTAATAAAACCTTAAGTCTCAGATTCAATGGTGAAAACTTTCAAGCCATATTCTTTGCTCAGTTCTTTGCAGTGAATCACAAATCAGTCTGAATGATTCATTGGCAAATAAGTCTGAATCAAAATTACTTTTAAAAATCCTCATCCAGTAATCACAAATAAATTCACTGATCAAAAAGTGTGGGGACCCGGTCAACAACAACAAATATTCCAAAGCACCTTTAAAAAGTAGTTTTCATGCTGAAGACTGCTTTTAAGAATATGTTGCAGTAGGGTTGGGTATCGATAAAGATTTTCCAATTTGATTTGATTTTAATTCACAAAATCTAGATTTGATTCAGATTTTGATACAATGTGATTTGATTCTGATTCATTTGGGCATATTTCAGTTACAGTGTCAATATTTCTTACATATGAAAGAAATTATTTCTCACATAGTGCTGTAAATTATACACGGAAGTGAGGGAACCTTCTAACTTTGTACATTATGAAAATATTAATAAAAAATTTACAACAGATCTGTTATAATAATTTGTGCAACCAAAACTAAAGTAAACTTTAAAGTAAAATATCATTCTTGAAATTTTACGAATCATTATCAGGATTGTTTGAATGAAGATTGTGATTAATTGGAAAATCGATATTTTTACCTTGCCCTATGTTGCAGTCTGTCATTAGCCACGTTTCCACTATCGGATCAAATGAGGGCGTGCTGTTGTGTGCCAGGGCCAGTTGCATTCTCACTGTCACTTCCGGAGATTCATCGTGCCACCTCCTGGGTTTCCTCTGGGCCAACAGCCAAATGCCTTTAGCCAGTCGATTACCCTTGGGCCAAAGTAGGCCAACTGGGGATTGAGTCAGGGTCAGCGGAGTTTCGCTGAGTCAGGTCTCGCTTTCCACCAACCAAATACCAAAATAAGCGAATGAATGGCAGCTTCAGTCTCCACCATGTTCATTTCGAGGGCTAGCTAGACTTTAGAGTCTAAAACCTAAGCTTGAGCTTGAGGGTGTGTGACATTGCCACCAGGACAGCTTATTAAGAACTGGTTTTTGGGCAACGTTGCAGGGTTATTGGCCCGATGGTGGGAATGCAGACTGATTTTGGTCTTGGGCTCGAGGTCAGAGGCTATTGGCCCCGGCTGACCAATTGATAGACCTGGCTCGCACTGGCCCGATAGTGGAACACTGCTATTGTGTATGTATGTTCACCAGGCCTCCATCCACTATACTTTGCTGTGGGCCTCTAGGTTTTTAATATGCAGTTTAAGACTTGGACGCAGTATAGCACAATGGCTAACTCTTAACCTTTTTCCATTTTATACATTCAGGAAATGCACCGTTGGGGCCCACAGCAATGCACCCTTGGCTTTCTTCATCCCCTAAACTCTAAATTGCCTCTGTGGCAAATGCTATTTTGCATGTCTCTGTATTGTCCAATTAGAGTAATGAACTGTGATTGCCAGTATTTTACCCACAATTCCACACGGGGACTCTCCCCTGGTAACTCTTGTCAACACTTGTTAATATGACAAAAGGCTACAAATTAAGCTCTGTTAATTTAATGTTTTCTCACCGCGATCTAAATACCGAGAGAGGCCCCGAGCGCAGCCACGTCCCTTTGATTCTCTGCACTTTATTTTGGTATAAATTTACATTCATTATTGTTTGTCTTTGGATGTGTAGACCTCAATTAGCGTGATGGCTCCATTAAAGGAGCCGGTGCTTCGTCTTTAATTAGCACAACAAAACACCTAGTTTCAGCTCAGGGAGAGGGGCCTCCATCGACACCAAGCACGGGGTTATGAAATTTAATTAGCTATTCCAATCAGATTTGTGGCATTCAAATTGTTCAGAGTTTGCTTGCCTTTGATGTGCGCTCTGCAATCCCCTAGATTTTTGTTCTGATCAAATGAGAATAAAGCCGCCTGCATAGAGTGCTTTCTTCTTTTTTTCATCCCTTCCTTTACCTCTCCTCTTTTCTTCTTTTCTTAGGCAAGGTCAACCAGTTTACCCAATCACAACGGGAGGTTTCAGACACCCCTACCCGACTGCCCTCACTGTCAATGCGTCCATGTCAAGGTGAGTTGAGCTTTGGGACGGTGGTCTCGTGTAAAATGCAAGCGTGGTTTGCGAGCATGTCAAACTCAGCGCAAATTTCTCCCTTAAGGAGAGACAGTTCTCGCCTCAGTGTTCAAAAAGACAGTCCCCTGCGATCTGCTATGTATTAAAATATTAATTATTGTTATCATTTTATAATGAGGCCCCTGAAGAACGTTTACCCCTGTTGAATGGAGAAAGATGAGACGACTATGAATGTCTTGGCCATGGTTAAACCATTATCACATACAGAACTAAATGAATCTCTGTATAACCCAGTGCACACTGAGCAATTTTGGCCACAATTTGTGACAAAAACTTTGGGAAATGTAAACAAATTTGGGAATCGTAAAGATTTCTTTCATTGGATTTTACACAAGATCTTACCAGGGTCATATTGAACTATCTGACATACAACAGTTGTTAAGGACAATCCGCAGTCTAGATTCGGGGGGGGCTCCTGTTTGACTCTGAGCGAGAGCTTTGTGCAACCCACTGGGGTCGATTTGAAGTGCCAATTTGGACACAAACGTCCCCAGGGGAGAACTGATGGCTGTGTGTGTTGGGGGGATTGTGGGATATGTGTGGAAGATAGCATGATTATTTTAACTGTCACCATGATTGCTCCCTTGTGAACAATTCTCATCTCTGTTATGTGAGAAGTGGAAGGTGTTTGCTATAGATGACAAATCTCCTGCTGTTATTGGGTTTTTACGTCATTCAAACACAAAAGAGAGATGTAACAGAATCACCCCATTTCATATGGTGGTCACATCTTTCTGCATTCACTCAGCCCTTCACCCATTTGCCTGAAGCACACATTATTCTTCTCACAATGATGATGAATATAAAGAAGATGATGGTGATGGTGGTGAGACTAGCCAGAGAGGCACAGAGGCAGGTCTGGTTTATGGTTTCTAGAAATGGGACCTGCTCAAGCCCAGCCCGAGTCTCCAGACAGGGACAAACTCCTGTTTAATTGCACCCTGATTGGAAAAAGCAGCTCTGGAGGCCTGGTGAGTTAAGACCAGAGGACATTGATGGATAAATGTGAGCTGGAAGCGAGAAAAGGAGGAAGGAACAATGAGAGTGAGACTCTCCCCTGTTGGAAAATCCAATTAAAGTTGTGTTTTGGAACATTGTAGCTGGTTTTTAGCTAGTCCAAGCTGGTCATTGATTCGTAAACTATCTTCAGTGTTCCAAAAACCAGCTTCATCACCGTAAGCTGTGGTGGTGGCGTAGTGGGCTAAAGCACATAACTGGTAATCAGAAGGTTGCTGGTTCAATCCCCACAGCCACCACCATTGTGTCCTTGAGCAAGGCACTTAAATCCAGATTGCTCCGGGGGTATTGTCCCTGTAATAAGTGCACTGTAAGTCGCTTTGGATAAAAGCGTCTGGCAAATGCATAAATGTAAATGTAAATAAGCTGGAATGACCAGCTGGTAACTGGTTTGTTGCTGGTCCAAAATGGTTGAACAGCAGCTAGACCAGCTAGAAATCAGATACCATGTTCCAAAAATAAACACAGCTACCAACTTAAACTGAATTGTCCAGCAGGGTCTTAAATCCTTGCCTGGCTTTGAGCATGTTTGGGTGAAAAGTTCCCAGTCTGTGTTCAACATCTCCAGAGATCTCAAACCCACATGTTAACACCAACGTTTTAATCAGTACTCATTTTTATATGGACAGGCCAAACATAACAGTTCTAAAGCACAATTGTTAGGCCTGCAGCGAAGATCAGAGTACATCATGCAGCTGCTCTGCATATGTGCACAGGGTCTTTGCAGCTATTCTTAACCCTTGAAGGTCCATTTTAATAACTGCTTGCTCTGAAACCACATATGGCCTCACACATTTGGCTCCGGCAGCTTTTGTTATGTGTGTATTGTGGTCTCAGACTCATTGAGGAATCATTTGTACCCCCCAGAGGCCTGGAATAAGACCATTCTGCCTGCTCCACTGTGATGCGCCTCTGCAGGTCTGCAGCCTCTGCTGCTCCAGCAATGGACCTTCACTTAAGTGACAGCTGATTGTGCTCTAATGAGGCCTTTATATTGTGATCATCCTATTTCCAGTGCAGGCTAATTGAATCTACTGAATGGGGGCTAGGTGGAATGGTGATGTGCTGGGGAAGAGCTAATGCGTTTTGATAATCTGTAATTGAATTAGCATAGATTAATAAGTGGTGGTCTTGTGTCTCTATGGAGGGAAGGTGCTTTAGCATGTTTGTGTCAAAACCAGCAGCGTGCTCTCGCTGTCACCGGCCTCCTGTGAAATATAATGAGCATCAAGGAAAGTTGCATTAATTGTGTTTATGGTTTTCTTTGGGAAAAAAAGGCAGAGGAAGGGAAAGGGACATCTTGCTTTGTCCAATTTGCTTGGTAAGTGCATGGTGACTTTTTATTCATTTATGCACCCTCATGTCGTTCCAAACCACATGCTTTTTTCCATGGATGCAAAAAGAGTTATCTAGCTGAATGAAAGTGAATGATAACTGACCACTTGCATTGTATGTAAAATTGCTGCTTGGACGTAGATAACTCCTTTTGTGTTCCATGGAAAAAAGTTACAGAAGGTTGGAAGAACATGAGTGTGAGTAAATTATGACAGAATTTTTCTGAGAACTACCACTGTAAGAGACATTCATGTGTTTTACACTGGTGCCTGTCTTTGACTCAGAGAGATTGTGATGGCCCTCTCTGCTGCCATTTAGTATGCCGTTAGCATACAGGGCTTCATGTTGAGACTTCAGCCTCCTAAAAAATACATTTCAGAGCACGAACTGCACAGACTTGGATCCGGCAAATGAGCTACATTATTTTGATAATGGGGTTGGAGCCGTTCAGGTGTAGCACCCATCCCGTGTGACAGGGGAGGAAGTGTAGGCCCGCTGCCCCTGACCGTGCCTGCCCTTTGATATGTTCCTCCATCCGCACCTACGTTCACATCCCTTATTTTTCGAAAGAGAATTGAAAGACAGACAGAATGAGCACACCGGTGGGGTCATTATACATTAAACAGGCACTGAGGCCATCGCTCCGATTGGCAATTAAATGGCACTCACTGACACCCAGTTGGTGAGGAAGAAGATTGAGACATTGGACCCTGCAGGGGCCCTTCTCTTTCTTGCTTATCCCTCAGTGGGGCTAAATTGGTGGCAGACTCTGCCACGTGCTGATGAGCGAAATGATGCCCCGCGCATCAAAGAGATGGCCATCATGTTTAAACCATAACCTGGGCCTTGCTATGGAAACAGCAGCACACTGACAATGATGGGACAGTAAGGAGGAAAAAATTGGATGGTGGAACAGAGGAAATATTAAGTATGCAAGGACAGATAGAAGGTGGGGAGGGGGTGGAAAAAAGTGGGGGCTAATGATTACACCACTGCAGCCACATCGCCTGTCCCCCCTCTGTAAAACAGACGGGATGGCAGTTGTTCCTTGTGAGTTTACGCTCATCATTATATTCTGGCTCCAAGCCATATAGTCACACTCAAGCAGATAATGAGCTGTTTGAAAAAAAAAAAAAAAAAAATGATTCCATCTCTCTTTTTTCTTCATCATCCTCCATTCTTGCTCCCAGATTTGTGTATGGCCACGCACTGCTGGGACAGACTACAAACACAAAACACACAGGCACAGAAATATTCATTTGTACACTCAGGAATATATTCTGCTTTCCTACAGATCTTTACACAATCTAGTGGATAATATTGTAGATTATTTTAGGAACGCTACATATATTAGAAAAATAAAGCAAAGGAGAATAATCAGTAAATGCCAAGTAAATGAGAAGAAAAATGCCAACCTAAATTGTCCAAAAATGACCACACTGATTATTTTAAATCAGAGGGATGCTGATGTAAATTGAGGCAGATGATGACCTGAGATATTAAAGACAACAAAAATGAACCTAATTTACTTTAATGTATCTGGCCTCAATGTGAATGATTAATCTGTTCATATTATTCTAAAGAAAAGAAAAAAAATATATTTTCATAATCTTTTAGCAAAATTAATTAACTGTAAGTTTCTCCACCTATAAAACAATTTAGGATACAATTATTATTATTATTATTATTTTTATATATATATAACCACAGCTGTGAGGGCGGTAAATATATAAACCAATAATATCATAGCCCAATTTTTTTTTTTTACAGTGCAATCAAATTGACAATATAAAATCAAAACTGGCCCTATATGTACTTTCTTAATTAATGTCTCCTCTTTTTTTTTTTTTTATTCACAAAAAAAAAAAAAAAAAATCTTTTTACAAAATTATTTTTGTAAAAAAAAATTCTCTGTCTCTTAAACTACTTTCCTTTTTTGCTGATGTAAACAAGTACATATGGGTGGGGGACAACCCTTTTAACCAATAATATCACAACCCACTATTTACAAACCAGTCGAAACACAATGGATAACATTAAGTCCTGTCCTACATTATTTCCCACTGAATCTTCTGTTTCACTTAGAATTGCATCACATTATGGAATTTAAATAGTTGTGAATGCTGTTTCATGTGTCTTTGATAACTCTGGTGAAGAGGGAATTTGTGATCTTCCTCTTTGATTTGTCATTTACAGTCTCTTCCTGTCTCTCACATAACAGAGTTGTATTGGGTAACTCTTGCTTGTAGCGTCATAGCCACTGTGATGTGTTGAGTCTTTAGCTCATAGTCAATGCTCTGCTATGTGAATGTATGTGTCCAGCCATCATTTCACCCGTGTCCACTCTGACGATTTACACAGTCTTTTCTCCTCCAGGTTCCCTCCTCACATGGTGCCCCCCCATCACAGTTTGCACACCACTGGGATCCCACACCCAGCCATCGTCACACCAAACGTCAAGCAAGAGTCCTCTCATAGTGACATCGGATCCCTTAACAGCTCGTAAGTCACTTTTAGACAAACTTAAATCTCAGATTCAGTATTAATAGGGTAGGATTACAAGTTGGTCTGCTGATTGCATCTGATCGGTCATTCCATTTGGAAATGGATAGATAGATGAATAATGGTGGTCCAATGTTGGTTAGTGCTGGTTTGGTGCTGGTCTAGCTGGATAACTAAGGTCCATTCCCTCCCTTTCGCAGAAAACATCAGGATGCGAAAAAGGAGGAAGAGAAAAAGAAGCAGCCACACATAAAGAAACCTCTGAATGCATTCATGCTTTACATGAAGGAAATGAGAGCCAAAGTGGTGGCAGAGTGTACACTGAAAGAAAGCGCAGCTATCAACCAGATCTTAGGCCGAAGGGTGAGTATACACTACAAAGCCACAGCATGATGTAATACCCTGTCTCAGCTACCAAGACCACAGATTGCAGTGTTGTCGGTAGTGGAAAAACAGTGCTTATTCACTTTTCTATTTCTGTATAATTGTAATCTTGCTCAATGTTGCCATCGAGTAAAATTGCAATGGCGACCAACAGGGGAAAGGGAAATGTAAACGTGGTGGTTTGACTTCCATGTCGCTTGAGCCTAAAATATCAGTGGACTGTTCCTGTGTGACCGCCACTGTCATCGATGGATGTGTGTGTCTGTTTGCAGTGGCACGCTCTGTCTCGAGAGGAACAGGCCAAATACTATGAGCTAGCCAGGAAAGAACGACAGCTTCACATGCAGCTCTACCCCGGATGGTCGGCACGAGACAACTATGTAAGTTTTTAAGTTTTCAACATGTAATGATTCTTCATTCCTTCCCCAGGGATCACATAATGACATAGGGATATCTAGATTTAGTGGTCCTGTAGCTTAACTAGTAGAGCATGGCACTAGCAGCACGAAGGTTATGGATTCAAATCCCAGTGAATGCTTTATTGGCTATAAGTCGTTTTGGATAGAAGCTGTTTTACTTTCGCAGTGGGCACATAATAATATAAGGCCATCTAGGTCTAGTGTTCTTGTAGCTTTACTAGTAGAGCATAGTGCTAGCAATGCCAAGGTTATGGGTTCGATTCCCAGGGAATAAACAATGTGCTGTAAATTGCTTTGATAAAAGCGTCTGCCAAATGCATTAGTGTAAATAAGCCCAGTATCAGCCAAACTGCTTTGACTGTATCGTGTGGTAGAAACTAAAGCACACAGATCTCTGATGGTCCTCTCTTTCCAGACTAGTGCAGAGTAGATCTTCTCACTGTCTGGCACTCTGTCTGCTATAGGCAAGCTTTTTCCCAGCGCAGTCAGACCTCTTTTTTTTCTCGTCTGCGATTTTTTTTTTCCTCTGCATTCATTAGTATTCCACTGGTTCACCTAAAAAGAGAAAGATGAGCTCAGATCAGAGTAATTAAATAACCACAGGGCCTAAACGCCTCGCAGCTTTGATGAAAGAGGACATCTCTTTCCGGCGCCAGAAATGGGGAACGAGCGTACCGTTTACTGTTTCGCCGGAGCAGAGCGTTCACCCCACATGTCTGACAAATGGCCCCACCGCCAAGCCTGTCAACTCTCCTTGGAGTCTGACCACTAGTGTAGAAATGGGGATGAAGACTTGTGTATATATAGATTTTAGGGAGCGCAACTTGCTAGAAGGGCCTCATTCTACTGTTGTAGAAAATCACAGGTGCTCTTTGGTTGGGATTTAATCAGTAATCAAGTATAGAAAAATGCTAGTGCAAGGCACTTTTTCTGGTATCTGACTTGGACTGTCATTTTTCGATATTCAATTACTTTTTTTATCTATCCGAACTCCTTTACTGTTGGCCAGAGCTCGACCTTGGCCTCGATTCAATCAGTGGTCACAAATGCATCTAGCAGAACTGTAGCCAAAAAGATGCACTCTTTTCAAGCAGGACAGATGCAAGTTTTCTTACTCCATTCTTCCCCTCCAGTAAACAGACTCACTCAAAGAAACCTCAAGAGCTTCCAATCGTTTCACAATAAAAGAAGAACTAAGCAGCAAAAAGAAACAGAAGGAATAAACAAAAGGAGAAAAACAGGATAAGAGGGAAAGATAGGGAAAGTTTTCTTGTGTCCTGCAGTGGCAATTGAAACCTTCAGGCTGTAACATAAATAAATAAATCAGCGAAAACATTGGGCTCTCTTGTTCATTTCATGTCTCGGTCTTTTCTGCAATATAATAACTAAGGTTCCTGTCTATTTCTCTTTTTCTGGCGGGTAACTATCAGGGGAAAAAGAAGAAGAGAAAAAGGGAAAAGCAGGCAGGAGAGGGCAATGGTAAGTGAGCTGCAATTATCTCTTATATTAGAGCAGACCCATCATCTGTCACAAGTGTGACATCTCAGAGATGAAAGTCCAGCCTTTTTTTTTCTCATCTCTTTTTTGTGCCTGCCTCATTTTGTATATAGCTATGCTACCCAATGCAATATTTACACGATAGACTGCTTGTTATCCCCCTCCCCTCCCTTCGCCCCATGTTGAGCATTAATAACACTGAATATGCATGACCACCACCCCCCCACCTCCTCCACTCCCACAAGCTGCCGTCCTCCCTCTTCGCCCAGCCACCCTCCAGCATTTATCGTTCTGTGATATGTACTGTATATTTTGATAGTGTGAGAGTTAATTACCCTTGTGACTGAGTGCAAGAACTGTGCCATCCTTCATGCTTGTGTCACGCCATTGGACTGTGCTTGATGTGTCTCTTATGTGATTGTAACTTTGGGCTGTGCCTGCTTCATGCTTTGTATGTGTTTACACCAATCGGCCACAACATTAAAAACACCTGCCTAATATTGTGTAGGTCCCCCTTGTGCCACCAAAACAGCTCCAACCCTTATTTCAGAATAGCATTCTGAGATGCTATTCTTCTTACCTCAATTGTACAGAGTTGTTATCTGAGTTACTGTAGACTTTGTCAGTTCGAACCAGTCTGGCCATTCTCTGTTGACTTCTCTCATCAACAAGGCATTTCCATCCACAGAACTGCCGCTCACTGGATGTTTTTTATTTTTGTCACCATTCTGAGTAAATTCTAGAGACTGTTGTGCATGAAAATCCCAGGAGATCAGCAGTTACAGAAATACTCAGACCAGCTCATCTGGCACCAAAAATCACTGAGATCACATTTTTTTCCCCATTCTGAAGCTCCTGACCTGTATCCGCATATACTGCACTGCTGCCACACAATTGGCTGGTTGGATAATCACATGGATGATTGTTGGTGTCAGATGGGCTGGTTTGAGTATTTCTGTAACTGCTGATCTCCTGGGATTTTCACACACAACGGTCTCTAGAATTTACTCCGAATGGTGCCAGAAACAAAAAACATCCAGTGAGCGGCAGTTCTGCGGATGGAAACGCCTTGTTGGTGAGAGAGGACAAAAGAGAATGTCCAGACTGGTTCGAAATGACAAAGTCTACGGTAACTCAGATAACTGCTCTGTACATTTGTAATGAGAAGAATATCATCTCAGAATGCTATTCTGAGATGCGGGTTGGTGCTGTTTTGGTGGCACAAGGGGGACCTACACAATATAAGGCAGGTGGTTTTAATGTTGTGGCTGATCGGTGTATATAATATTTAAAGAAATGCATATTTGGAAAATTAAGGAGGTTTGCTGATTACATTGATTTTATTTACTTTGCTGTTCTGCTTCTTCATGATTTTCATTGATTCTCTATTTTGTGAGAGATTGTCCAGGAAGAATGCAGAGTAATGTATTTGCGGTTTCTCTCCATCATGGATCCCCTTTTGAAGGCCTCTCTATCTTGTTCTTTTTTTTTTCCAGAGCACAGAGAATATTTTCCAAACCCTTGCCTTTCACTCCCTCCGATTACAGGTGCTAATGTCATTTTGAGTCTTAAATTACTAACATGTTTTTTTCCCCCCTTTTTTGGGGTTCTTTATGTATTTATTTAACTGTGTTTGTGCAGTATACAAATTCTATAATGCTAAATGTTAATTTTTGCTTTATATATCTTTTTTGTTTTCCAAGTAATTCTCTTGAAGTATAAATTGCTTTATTTTTGCTCCAAGTATGCTGACATCTTTTCAGTTGTTTCCTTTGCTCCATTTTTCATTATACACATAATTTCATCATATGATGCTTCTATGTTAAAAGTCATCCATTATTATGTAAAAAAAAAAAATATATATATATATATATATATAATAATAATCCCCAATTTGGTAAATTCAAAGCATGCAGCTGCAGTATATTTATAGGAAAGACTACTGTTCCAAAGAATTTTTATGCTAAGAATAAGAGATTTTGTTACCAGTGTAAACCTCCTTAATCTACTGTCTTCAGTAGCTGCCCCTGTACCTCCTTCTGGTCCCCAGCATGAGTGCAGGCTCTGCCCTGTCTCTAAGCTTGGTCTGCTCCACTAATGGCCTCCCTTTACCCTCCTCACACACCTGTCACCCCTTTACCTGGCCAGTGCTCAGGTGGATTAACCGGTGTGAAAGGTGGATGAACGTGGGCTTGGTTTATGAAACTTTGTAATGTTTCCCTGGCTTAAACTAATGCTCCGCCTCCCTTCTATAGTTCCTCCCAGCTTCTGCTGCTGCCTCAACAATCTTTCCCCATCTCTTCCTCCAGCCTAGAACAGCCAGATAACAATCTAGAACATCAGATATGTACCAATACCTGCTGCATCTTGCTTCCTTTTAACAAACAAGCATTTATTCTTATAATGAGTCTTGGTTATTAAAGGCATGCATTGTTTGCTGTTCTATTTATTTCTATCATTCATTTACTTTCTTATTTGTTGACTTGTGTTTGGTTTTAATTTCTAATGTTTGTATAACTAACAAATTATGGTCAAATATGGTAGTCCTAACTGTAAAGGCATACTGCACAAATGAGTGCCATTAGGGCTGCACGGTTTGGTCAGAAATATTCAGATTGCAAATATTTTGGCAAATATTCCAATTGCGATTTAAACTGTGATTGAACATCACATACATTTAACATAACATATTGCTTTTGCTTTAATATGAAAGCTAGAAGAACAAAAAGACTCAAACTCAGACCCCTTTGTGTTAACCCTAACGTGAAATTAATAAGATCCATAAAAAATCCAGTTTTCTTTGCATTCACTTTGTACCTGAACTTGAAAGAGGACGGAGATCTCTTTTCTCCACTTTAATTGTGATTGGGTCTCAGTCCACTTTTAAATCACACTGATTTTTGGAACCCAGTCTATTATTTATTATAGCATAATATTGATTGTTATTGTTGTTGTTATTATTATTATTGAAGAAAACATTTCAGCCTCTGTTGTGTTCACAAAACTACACCAATTTGTATATTAAATTGTTACAGCCAAAACTTAAGTCTACTGGCAGAACAGAGTGCCACCCTTTCACACTGACGCATGCAGTGCATACAGACTAATTTTGATTAATTGTGCAGCTCTAATTGCAGTTATTTACATTTATCTCTAGGGGGTAAATAGTATATAGTAGTGAGCCTTTTATAGAGCTCCTCACATTGGATTGGATTCAATTTATCTTTCTTTTCCGCTCTCTTTTCTGATTTCATCTCTCCTCTGCGCTGGCTTCCTCTTCCCCTCTTCATCGCATCAGATCTGAGTGCCCCAAAGAAGTGTCGTGCACGCTTCGGGCTTGACCAGCAGAATAACTGGTGTGGCCCATGCAGGTGTGTATCTGGTGTGCTGGCAGGTGTGCTAGAGCAGGTGAAAGCTGGGGACCTCTCTCGTTGGTGCCTACTCCCTCTTTTTCTGGCTCTCTCAACCTCGCATTCTCTCCACACCACACCTTATTCTGCCAATCAGCAGCTTCTGCAAATCAGAAGGGATGGGTTTTTTTTTTTTTTCTTACGCTAGGTGGGGCGAATGTAAAGGGATTTCTTTGTTATTTTTGTGTGAGTGTGTGCACAAAAGTTTAAAGGGATAGTTCACCCAAAAATAAAAAGATTATGTCATCAGGACAATTCTGAACATCCTCAGTGTTGTTCCGAACCTGTATGACTTTCTTTCTTTTGTGGAACAACAAAGGAGATGTTTAGCACAATGTCCAAGCTGCTCTGTTCCATACAAGGAAAGTGAATGGCTCTAGGGGCTGTCAAGCTCCAAAAGCATCATAAAAGTAGTTCATGCAACTTGCATGCTACTTTGTATTTCAAATTTTGCATGCCATACTGAAATTTAAGTTGTCATTAACTGAAAATCTTGCTTGACAGCCCGATGGTCACAATTGGCTTTCATTGTTGGAAAAGAGCAGATTTGACATTTCTGCTCTTGACTATGTTGTGTTCCACAAAAGAAAGAAAATCATATGGATTTCGAAAGAGGGTTGTAAATAATGACTTAATTTTCATTTTTGGGTGAACTGTTACTCTAAATGTATTATTGAGCTGATGCTCATTTAAGCTGTCTGCTGTCATGGGTGCAAGTTTCTAGTAGTTCACACAAGGAGTCCAAATAGTGCTCATTTTCATTTAAAATTTAAATAGGCAGGATTAAAGAGTAAGAGGCGGGATTTAATTCCCACTATTTAAGGGTGTGTGGCCAGGAGGGTTGAGATGGGCTGGTCCATGGTAAGTTATTGGGGAGGCATGGTACCAATGTCCACAGCTGAATCCTTTGCTCTAGCCCCATGCCTTTTTTTTGTCCAATGACATGTGCTTTTTTTCTTTCTTTGTTGTGTTTGTATGTTCCTCTATGGATAACAGATGCAAATACCCCTAAGAAGTGTCGTGCCTTGTTCGGGCTTGACCAGCTGGGTTTATGGTGCAAACCCTGCAGGTATATTCCCAGCCCCACTCTTGGGGAGAAAGTATAGATAATGATAATGTTGATTATCAGATTACAAACATCAGTTTTCTTTCTTTCAACACTTTCTATGGATTGTGTTTTTCTCCCATTTCCAAGCCTTATTTCAGTTTCTATGTTTATGAAGACTTCCTGCTTACTCGTATCTGTCGCTTTGTGACTTTTAAAACACTTCTTGTAGAGGAACAGAGATCCTTGAGCAGAAAATGCCAAAAATAATTACCACGGCATTGCGATAAAAATTTCAAATCAAGCATACACTTTTTCAATTAAAAAAGATTAATGGTATTTATATTAAATCTATTTATATTCATATATTTATGTATTTTAAAATACTTATTTAGAAGTAAACTTCATAGTATTGCTACTTTACCATCCAACGGACTTGACTGCTTTTGTGTACTATTTGTTCCTGGTCACTTCTATAAGAATTGTGTGATGTAGCCACTTGTGTGGAGGATAGGATTGGGGTGATGTTATCTCATCCCGCCTCTCTCTTTTTTTTCCCTCCCCTTTTTCTTCCTTCTCCACTCTTCTCTTATAACCCTTTATTCAGTCCCAACCTCTTGTCTTTCTGTTCTAATACAAGCAGTCTTTGAATTGGGAATATGTTGATGGTAGGTATTTGTTTCTGCAAAGTAATACCCTTTTCTGTGTCATGCTTGTGCACTCTTTTCTCACCTTTCCCTCATCGTGGACATCAGACATCGTGCTGTTTTGTTGTGATATTCCACTGTCTGTTTACATGTGGTCCATTTCAACTTGGTCCACTGTATCCCCTTTTCATTATCCTTGGTATTTCCCGGTTTTTCCTGTTTCTTAAACTTCTGATTGTTAAAAGTTAAGAAAAGATGCACAACAGTAACTAATCTTTTCTTAAGTAGACTAAAAAAGTTTGAATCTCTTTGATTTGATTCGCTCGCATCGCTTTTGACAGATTTAAGTAAAAAATTAGGTTTAAGCCTTCGTTCTTGTATTGTGATTCAAACCATGCATTATGTTGCAGTTCCTAAAGAAAAATATTGCCAAGCTAGCCAGTTTTATTTGTTTGCATTTAGTGCTTGACAAGTGTTTATTTTTGAGCTGGAGTTGATAAGGATGTGTTTTTGAGGGAAAGTTCCTCTCATCAGCACCTCTTCTCGTGTTGAGCAACAGCCTGTGCATTTTATTTTGTATTTTTTTGGCTGTGAAACGGTGGTAATTGCATCTTGATTTAGGGAGCTAGAAGGTTAAAAGACCCCACTCAACTCTGTTTCCTGAAAGATGCATCTGGTGAAATTCCCTCGGAGACCTATAAATCAATAAGGAACACAGGGAGATACTTAGAATCAATATGGCTCTTAAAAAATGGATATTAGCTTATTTGCCGCTGTTTGACAGGCACCTTGGCAGACATAACTGCCCTTCAATCCACAACCAATGTCTGCACAAAGTATTTTTAAACATGTTTTGTAGCTATACAATAGCAGCTAACACATCTCCAAGTCTTTTCCTCTCTATTCAACCATCTTTGACCCTGAAGTGCCATTTCTTCTCTGTTCAGATCCCTACAGTAGACCACATGTCGTAAGTTCTGTATGTCCACTGTACACAAGAGTCGACAAGATTTTCCGCCCCAAAATCTCCTCTCTTTTTTGGCTATGGTCATTTTTCCTTTTTTAATCATTAGTCTGAAACTACCTCCTTACCTGTCACCCTCACTCTCAATGTCTCTTTCTCTCTGCCTCTCTCACTCGCACTTTTGTCTGAAAAACAACACACATAAGAGCAGGCAGGGGTATAACTTAAGAAACAATCCTTACCTGGATTCTATTTTCTTACTAAACCAGAAGAACCAGAAGTTACTGGTTAATTTACAAGTTCCATCTCCCGCAACTCTATAGCTCCCCCTGTCTTTGATTTAATTCCCTTTATTTCATTCTGTGTATTTGTTCCTCTCTTTCTTTTCTTTTGGAGTTAGCCTTGGCTGCATCACTGAGCTTGCCCTTTAGGCAGGATAAAGAGAGTTTTTGGGGAGGGAGGGGGGTGGTCAGGTCAGGAAGGGCAAGGTACACTGAGGTTTTCCCTCTCTCTCCTTTTCTCTGGCTCACTCTCTCTACCCCTTCCTCACGGCATGCTGGCTTGGCGCTGGTGCGATTTTGCCGATGTAGCTGGCTGGAATGGCTGGCCGTAGGCGTAGCAGACGAGGGAGGGTCCTGACCCGAGCAGAAATGCAAACATGGCAGTGCGACCTCTGTGCAGAGCGCTCACACACATGTCTTAGGGGCAAGCTGAGAGTAGCGCTTACTCTGTAACCTCTTACCCCAGAATCTGAACTTCCCCTCAAGGAACACAAAGAAAAAGACAGGAAAAAAGAAGGGAGAAAAAGGAGTGTAATAATTCAAGCTGATGTGTAAACCGGATGGATCCCCTCGCGGTTTACAAAAACCGGGGTGGAGTTCTTTGTTTGGAGTTCTGAAGGAAAACAAAGAGAGATTTAGGCCTCACCTCTTTGAACGTGTCCTATGGTGCCATAGGAGTTAGATACTCTTCATCTCCCTTCTCATCCTCCGCCTCTCTTTGAAACCTGTCTGCCTGTTCATCTTCTGTACTCTCCTCTGCATGTACTGTATAATTGTGAGACACTTTGTGAGAGCAAGACAGCTCTGATACTCTTCTGTCCTTTTGGCTTTGTCATTAAGCTCTAGCGTCCATTTTCATGCAGAGTCTAAAGTGTGTCTAAGAAAAGCTGATAATGAGATCAGCATGGGTGTCCTAATCAGAGTCATTTGATGGTCAAGTGCATTTAAATGGACGTTATAGCTCTGTTGTGCGATCCGAGTCATGTCTGGTAGGTTAAACAAGTTCTCTCTCTCTTTTTTTTTTTTTTTTTTTTAAGGAGAAAAAAGAAGTGCATTCGCTACATTCAAGGTGAAGGCAGCTGTGCCAGTCCTCCCTCTTCGGATGGAAGCTTTCTAGAGTCCCCCCCATCCTCCCCATCCATGGTATCTCCCTCCCCATCCTCGAAAGAGTCCAAACCACAGACTGAACAAATGCAACCTCTCTCACTGACTATGAAACCGCCCCCCCTGCTCTCGTCCTCCCAACACCAACACCTTTCCATGGCCCCGCCTCCACCCTTAGTTCTGTTGGACAACTCCGGGACAGGTAAAACATCCGGCCCGGCGCACAACGGCTCGTTGGATCCCTCAGACGTGTCATCATCCCGACCCACAGGCTCCGCCTCCTCCAGGCCCACATTGGTGTGTCATTCCCACTCTCTGCTGTCTAGCTCCGGCCCGACACAACCCCTTTCGCTCGTAACCAAGTCAATAGACTAGCTTCGTTTTTTTTAAACCAGCTATTTCTGTCTGTCGTGCGTCTTCATTCTCTCTTTTTTTTTTTCGTTCTGTGTTTGGATTAAATTGTTTTTCTGTGCGATATGGCTTTGAAAATTAGTTAATTTTTTATCAAAGTTCATTGGTCAATATTTGACCTGTCATAATCTAAAAAAAATGAAATTGTTATGATGAAATATTGATAATAAAATATACTAAGTTGTAGAGTATAGCTTTGTGAATCTGCCAAATTTTTTTATGAATTTTGATTATTTTGTTTTTAGCTTTCTTTTCAGCTGTATAACAGAAAAATACATAATTGTTATGTAGTTTTGCATAGACATGTTTAAAGACAGATATACAAAGTAGGTGAGGATTCAGAAAGCCCTTTTCTCATAGAGTTGGTTCTCCTTTATTATTTGTATTAAATACGAGCTTGTGAACCAATAATTTTACAACTGTCCAAAACTCAGAGGGCATGAGGACTGTGGAGACACCTCTCCAAGTGAGGAACAACTTTTAATTGTGATGTTACTTGTTCTTGTTTAAATGTACAGAAATACGGGGGGATTACTGTGTTAATATGCATTGTTCCATTGCGTTGTCTGTTTTAAATTTTTGTTTTTTTTGTTTTCTTGTTGTTGTCGTTTACCAGGGCAGGGAGTACTCAATTGGAGGGATGTTTTGGGATAGGGTTGGGTGGGTTTGGGATATTCAATACAAACTTTCACAATGCTAGGACCAGTAGTATTTATTGCTTTAGAGATTGCTTGTTGTATCTTGTATGTTGTCCCCTTTTGAAATCTTTTCTTTTTCTTAATACATTGTATAAATTTTCTTTTTCTTAACATAAGCAACTTATATATATATAACAATATATATATATATATATATGATCCATTTTTACAAGGTTTTGAAGTAAAAAATGTTTTATTGTTTTGACTTTTTTTTTTTTTAACCAGGATTCCACCTAAACTGCAGAGTAGATTCTCAACAAAAGAAACTTTTAAATTAACAGACATATGCACACGTTAATTTCTAGAAACATATCTATAAGCCATTTTACAATAGGTTAAAAGGAAACTTGAAACGGACAGTGGGTTACATGTTTTCAGTAGCTGAATTTCGTCTGCAGCCCCTTTTTTTCTATTGCACAGTCTCATCTCTGTTGGACTGTAGATTTGTGTACAGATTTCCCGTGCCAAAATTTGTAATAATTTCCTTTCCACCTCTTTTTATGCTGTAGGTTCTTTCATTGTCAAATGTTTGTTTTTTCTTTTTGTTTTCAACCATAATTTGCTGTGACGTTACATAGATTGCTATGTATGTAGTATAAATGTTGCTATAACAAAAGTGTTTTGTAGCAGATTGTCAAATAATAAAATGTAAACTTAATAAAATACGGATATCATACTGTATAAACCCTCAAGGGCCAAATTATGTATATTAGGAGGTTCGTAAAAAACTATGAAATGCTACAAAAAAACACAAACTGACACTTTTAAGTACACTACTACATATAGGTAGATAGAAAAAATAGGCATGTTGATGTTGCAAGAAGCTGTATAAAAAAAAATAAAAATAAAAAAAAAAGCTACAAGAGAATCATCCATTCGGTGCCATTGTAGTTGACATGACGCAACTGTAACCCGTCTATTTCTTCTCTGGTTTATTAAGATGCTAATGATGAATAGTTTGAATGTTTCCTTAACGGCTGTGATGTTCCTGTTCCTATTTTATGCTCTCTTTTTTTCTGTTTTGTTTTCCATTATTTGAAATGGTTCCCAAAAACCATGTTTTTGTAATGAATAAATGTTAATGCTGTACAGTCTCTGTAGCATGCAGTTCTGTATTAATAAAAGCGAGTTAGTATGTGAGCTAGCCTTCTCGGTCTTCTGTTTCTACATTTTTCTAATTTCTAGCCAAATGTATACTTGCATAATATGTTGTTGTTATATGTTTTAGTATTATTATTATAACAATCCTATTTTAAACATTTCACCAGTGGCTCTTTACTGTAAATATCCAAAGCACAGGGTTTCTCAAGGAGTGTAATCTGAATATTATGTAGTCTGCATTTGTTAAGGACAGCAGTAATATTGATGAATGGTGATGAAACTGCCAAATCGACCTGCAGTTAGAAGACCACTATGTTAGGGCAGCATAAATCTGTCATGCACCACTGTCTGCAGCTGGTTTACATTTAAGGTGGAATTCCACAGCAAGCACTCCCTTGGTAGGATCTGTTACTTTAACTAGGCAGAGTAGTTCAGTTATTTATTTGATTCTGGATCTAAAAATGATCAAGAGTGCATATTCTGAATTTAGATTAACTGGTATTTTCAAGATTCTAGATTGTTCAGATCTTTACAATTTATCAGCTGTTTAAATAATTAGTTTAACATGAAACCCATTACCTGTAGAGTCATTTTTTGCATGTTTACCATTGATTTGTTAAATATTCCTGGTTCGATACAAGTTAAGCTCAATCGACAGCATTTGTTGCATAATGTTGCTTATTACCACAAAAGTTCATTTTGACTCCTTTTAAAAAAATAAATAATTGGAAGTACCTCACAGAAAGATTTTTGCTTTTTTAATGTTTATTTATTTATTTATTTATTTTGAAGAAAAGAGGGATGATTCGAAATTGTATTTTTATAGTAATAAACATGAAGCCACACATGCTGTTGATGTAGCTTAACTTATATTGAAACTGGATCTTTAAACCAAAATGATAAAACAATTTTTTATTTTTTTTGGATGCATTTTTAATTGCTGTTTTCTGATGTATAGTATCTGCAGTAATTTGCAACTCTGTCCCAGAGGTGTCTGATTGAATAATTAAATCATTAAAAGGATAGCTCACCTGAAATGAACATTCTGTCATCATTTACTCGCCCTCATGTTCCAAACCCACGTAATTTTTTTTTTGTGGACTACAAAAAGAGATGTTAGGCCGAATAGTCTCGATCACCATTTATCTTCGTTAATCTTTTTCTAAACCAGTGAAAGTGATTGGTGACTGAAGCTAGCATTTAGCTTAATAGCTCCTTTTGTGTTCCATGGAAGAAGTCAGTTATGTGGGTTTGGAACCACATGAGGGTGAGTAAAGAATGTTCAATTTGGGGTGAATTATCCCTGTTCCTCCCAATAAGGATCAATTAGCCAATGATTCCAGCTTTCCTGTTTTATATGCATTGAATTAAGCGAAAAAATTAATTAACTTTTTTTTCTTTTTCTTTTTTTCGGCACTTCATGTTTACAATACAGTTGTGTATAAAGCTCCTAACTGTACTTCAAATGGATTGAAAACAGCATATCCACTCCAGACAAGCAATGTTTTTTTTTTGTTTTTTTTTCGAGGACATTCTAAAACATCTCTTCAGTCTGAATAGATGTAAACAAACTTCATAAGACTTCAGTCAATGCAGACCACTCTTTAACAAGACAAAGCCTCTACAAAGCTTTGCCTCACAAGCAAGGGCGTAGCAGCCATGGGGGACGTCCCCCGCACTCTTTAAAAAGGTGATTTTGTCCCCCGCACTTTTTCAAGCTAAACCCATACAAATGGTGGATTTGTGTACAGTATTTTTTGCTTTCTGTTACTTTGGGCTGATTGAGAAATATCCAGCCAGTCACAGGTGAGTTTCATGAGCCGAAACAACCCTTACGTAATAGGCCGTCAGTCAGAGAGTCTAATCAATGCAGCTCCGTTCATTTCTACAAAGCTGCTTTCAACAATGCTCATTTATCCATGTTTTTTATCGGCATTGATGTTGATCTAAATTAATAATCTAGAGATGAGGAACACACAAACGAGAGTTATTTATCAACATATCGTTCTTGACTGGCAGCATTACATGAAATGTACTGCAGAAAAAAAACAAAGGACAATCCTTCTTTTAAGCACACATTATAAGTACAGTTTATCTCAGCGTCTGTGTATTCAATAAGTTATTCTTTTTACATTATGTTTGTGAGGTAAAAGTTTGATCGGATGTTTTTGCCAAGTTAAGCAGATTTAGATTCTAGATCTGTGTTAAATATATAAAGCTATTTTTAATATCAGCTCCTGTTTTTTACCTCTGTGTTGGTGTACAGTCGACAAACTGTAGGAAAAAAATAGATCTGCTGTGTTCTTAGAATACTTGAATAATAGATATGTAGACGCGTTTTTTTTTTACATGAAATCGTATGGATGTTATTGAAACTCATAATTATTATAAGACTATTATTGTTGTCTTTTGATTAAAGTCATGCTCAGCAGCTCACAAACTGTAGGGAAATTATAGATTTGCTTTGTTCTTATGCTTAAACCCTCTACTAATATCTCTTCGTAGGTCTGTAGACATACAAATTTTAAAGGATTACAATTTTCTTTTGATCATTGATTCAGTGACACTCATTTCACACAAGACACTCATCTGTCACCACCTTCTGGCATCACCAGAAATGGTCACTGAACGAATCATTAAATGGATCTGAACGAATTTTGGTGAATGTAGTCAAAACACTCGAGCCACTTGGATAAATATCCAAATTTACTAAATACCACAATGCACAAGCACAGAGTAAAAAAATAAAATTGTGCACATGCACAATTGTCATTATTGTAATTTATAAAATTATTTATTCAGGAACAGCTTGTGCTCAGTCTTTTATTGTAATGTGTGAAACAGAAGCAAATGCTCCACAAGATGAACAAGAAATTTTGCAATCTTTTAAATACTACAAATATAAGTATATAAAACGTATATATTAATATATACTGTAATATATTAATACTGCACTGTAAGTGTTGGGTCTGTGCGAGGCACCTACTGACAGCTGTGTCCCCCCCACTTTTAAAATGACTGCTACGCCCCTGCTCACAAGAATATCAGCAACCTTTGGACATTGTTCCCAAAGGTCAACAGATCAACTCAACAGTCTCTGTGTGCCTATCCACCATGCTAAGTGAAATACAAACACTGACCAATTTGTTAATGTTTGTAAAAAACTAATAAAAAGTATTTAGATTTTTTATCTAAAAGAGATTAATTGCATTTGAAGATCCAAATAAAGTATGCGTAAACATAATGTTCAAATATTGCACGTAGAATCTGCAAATTCCAAATAATTCTACCACAAAGTACAAGAGTGTACAACAAGGTCAAGGACTTTGCTAGATGGAATACGCTTTTTTTCTGAAATGTGTAAGTGTTTAGCTGGCCTTTTGAACCAAAGAAAAAATAAGAGGTTACACTTTCCTAATTGTTCAGTTCTTTGAGCTCCTTGTTCTTTAAGGGGGAAAACCCTCAGCACTCAGAATTATTCATGTTTTTATGTCCATATTTTATATGCTGTAGTATTCTAGTGCAGTCTTAAAAACATTTTTTGTTGTCTAGTGTTGGTTACAGCTAAATAATATTTGGCATAGCCATGAAACCATTTATATCTTTCGATTTCAAAATCTGTTTTATTTACTTTTATGTAAATTCACATTAAGGCTTTTAAAACAGATCCTTTTAAAATAATGTTTTTAGGATCCACAGTATGTTTATGTAGTTTGCAAGCACAGTCCCTACCCACCCTTTTATCTTAAACAACACTTCCCACTTCCTCTGAAAACAGTCATTGTGCCTGTCCAAGGTTGATAAATAAGACTTTGTGGGGTGGGGGTACTTGGGCACTCAGGATGGGTCCAATTAACTAACAACCTAAAAAGTAATTACAATCTGCTCCAGTATACATCACTGCAAAACTTATTGTGTTGCATTGTTCTCTTTTCACTGTCAGACATTGTTTATTGGGATTTCCTCTTGACCTTGCAAGGACCATCAACTCACCTTTTGATTCCATTATTACCACTCAGACAATTTCCATTCATTTCATAGGAACTCTTTAAGTGTGCTGCATTTTGTCTAAATAGACTCAGTATACTTCTTCCCCATCCCTGTGAATGACAGCGATCGACTGAAGATCTGTTGAAGAGAATGTCAGGCAGATGAGTTTACTTATTCTTTTTCAAAGAAGCAACATTGCCTGACAGACAAAAGAGGTCAAAAGGGTTTAGGAAGTATAAGAGATTTATATTTAGTACTGCAAATGCAGCATGTTCTCATAAACCATATTATCTCATGAATCCAAATCTATATTTTAGATATAAATATTTTATTTTCATTTATTGTAGTTTTACCAACACTTACCCTCCTGTGTACTCGTTGTGATACAGGTTGTTGCCTACAGTCCATGGTACTTCATTATTTGTTTTTGTTTTTTCTGGACATTTTCTGGAGTTAACTTGTTAACTAGCTACCTGTTTTCCATGATTTTATAGCAAACTTTAGGGTTAGAGTTGGGGTTTGGGTTAGGATTAAGTGTAATAAAAAATATATTCGTATTTTTCATGTTTCATATTCATATTTATTTCTGTTGTCGTAACATGCTCTTGAAAGCTTAAACTCTTTGCCACAAACTGTCAGTTCATACACTACTTTTTTTGCATACACAAGGATAACTAAGAACAGGTTAAGCAGCAGACTTGGTGATCAGTCTTAAAGCTGAAGTGTGTAACTTTTTCAGTATTAAAATTATTTTTTTCTATCCCAGCTTAATATGCAGAGACAAGTATACGTAATCCATTTATACTGTAGGTTAATTTTCTTGAAAACTGTAAACACTGCTCTGTGGCTCTCTAAAGAATCTTCTGTTTGTTTGTTCAGCATAATAGCATTGACTCTGGGACTGTCTATTTGTTCAATCAACAGCGGATACGGGGCATTTTTGAATGTTTATTTTTGCAATTTAAGCTTTTGGTGGTGTAGTGGTGCAGAAATTACACACTTCAGCTTTAAGGAACTAATTTAAAAGCTTTAAAATATATAACCTCACATAATTTCACATTTGAAATGCAAAATTAATTCTCAAATATCCAGTGTGAATTTTTGATTTCAAATTTTTTATCAGGCAGCATTCATTTCCATTGCATCTTTTTCCGTACAATGAAAGTGAATAGTGACAGCCTAACATTCTGCTTAAAGAGTTAGTTCAAACAAAATGTCATGGTTACTTGTGTAACCTCCGTTCCCTGATGGAGGGAACGAAACGTTGTGTCGATGTAGCGACACAAGGGGTCACTCTTGGGAGCCCGAGACACCTCTGGTCTTTGATAAAAGGCCAATGAAAATTGGCGAGTGGTATTTGCATGCCTCTCCCCCGGACATACGGGTATAAAAGGAGCTGGTATGCAACCACTCATTTAGGTTGTATGCTGAGGAGCCGATGTAAGGTCCAGCCATTTCAGCGGGTAGTTCAGTGTTGTGGCAGGAGGGACACAATGTCTCGTTCCCTCCATCAGGGAACGGAGGTTACACAAGTAACCATGACGTTCCCTATCTGTCAATCACTCGACATTGTGTCGATGTAGTGACACTAGTGGTCCCTATACGAAACGCCACAATTGGCTGAACTGTGTTACGTGAACTGGCGGTGTGTGGTGGGCAGACTACTGTGTGCCTCATAGCCAGCACACCAGGTCGACACGTAATGTTGGGCCTCATGTATTCAGATAGAAGACAAAGGCAGGCCTAACACAGTCATAAAAACATAACTCAAGCCCCACCTTCCAAGTCGTAAATTTTACTGATAAAAATCACGCCAAAATCAAACAAAGGGACTCCAAAACAGACTACAAATCCAGGAAGCCTTGCTCACTAAAGGAACGAGCTCTCAACTCCTATTGGATGAGGCACACAACAGAACGTCCCTCAAACATGACATCATCAGGAGTTGAAATAATTCTGAAATGCGTCCAGAATTCGCTTCCAGAGACTTCGTTCACCGAATAAAGACGTAGCTTTTGCTGCTCTCCGGTGCAACCTCGTGGCACAAGGAAGTAATGTCCGACTTGAAACTGTAGCCATACAATCTCCATCTCGCTGGACGAGTTGAGATTACTCTGTGTTCAATCGAACACTCTAAAGGATCCGAAGGAGACCGCTGAGCAATTCGCATCTTCGTCCGTTTGCCTACAGAAGTGAAGAGATTAAAGATTTCTCTTCCATCTTCAATCAAGTCGACATTTCTGAGTTCTCCACCAGCCTGCCGAGAATCAACAGCCGTACCGCCCGCCGACAGAGCGAGGAAACGGCCTCCCGTCATCACCCGAGCCTCAAGGAAACGGGTCAAAGTGTCCTCATGCGATTCAAGTAAGAGGTTACGTCTGGGCAGAGATAGAATATTATAGTGTGTTATTCTTGTGTTTCAAGGTTTTTGCTTGTACAGTTTACGGACCGCCATGTCCGCTCATTATTAATATTCAGGGTATTAATTATCATGAATTTGTTTTGCTGTATTGTGGTCCAACCAAATTGGATCGTTGTGCAAATTTCGCCATCGCGGGCGAGACAGCAACTGAGTTCATCCACTAAATAGTCAAAGTACGCGGGACTGTTTACGAGCCGTCCACCGCGTCTCTGAGCGATGAACTTAACAGCTGCTTTCTCTCCCACAATCGCGAAATCAGCTTAGGGCCGTCACTTCTCTCTCTCTCTCGTACTAACCACACACACACACGCACGCAGGCACGCGACCCCTCACAAACATTCTGGCACACATTTTGGCTCGTAGATAGCTTAAATGCTAAAGCCCAGCTTTGTCCCTAAACTATCGCACAAGTGGATATACGTGGTAACTGGTAGACGCCATCTCCGCCCCCATTCGCGGTCATATTCCCTGGCCGGAAGTCTCACGCGACATACTCTCCACGAGAGTCACGTCCGCTATTTTGTGCGTGTCCCTCCTTACACACACACTGTCACACACACACCCTATATGTTATAGAATTATTTTTATTTCCATATCTAATCATATCACTGTTTAGTTTGTAGTTGTAAGTCGGAAGTTTATTGACTGCATTGTATTAATTATTAATTGATATTACTGCATAAATAAACTTTTGTTTATATTACAAAGAGAAGTGTTTTGGTTTGTTTTGCATACACCTGTCATGCTGACGTCAGTGCTCAGATTCAAACCTTCATTCATTGTTTTTTTTTCCCGAAAATTGATATTCTTCGGGTGCCGATTTTCCTAAGAAAACAATCTAATATTGAGACTGTTTTAATATTCGGTTATTAGTCCCTGATTTCAGGGTGGTGCCCCATCAATATTAATCCTTATTAATATTCTATTGATTTTTGATAATTGATAATTATCTTTGATTGAATTTGAATGATCAATAAGCTAGTGTTAATTTTAATTAATGTTTCATCGATGTTAACAATTAACGATTATCTTTGATAATTGTTTTTTTAAAGGATTAAAAAAAGCTAACATTGATTCTCATCAATGTTCTATTGATTTTAATAATTAATAATTATCTTTTAGCGTGAGGTCCAAGAACCACGTCTGGCTGGGCCAGTAGGGTGCTACCAGGACGACCTGCTCCTCGTCCTCCCTGACCTTGCACAGGGTCTGTGCAAGCAGGCTCACTGGGGGAAACGCATATTTGCGTAGGTCAACCTGTGCCCGTCCGAATCAACTCCAAATCAGCTGGACCACCTCAGGGTGGAGTCTCCACTCTTCCCTGAGGGTAATCTGCCGTGACAGCGCATCCGCTGTAGTGTTGAGGTTGCCCGGGATGTGAGTGGCTCGCAGCGACTTGAAGTGCTGCTGACTCCAGAGGAGGAGATGGCGGGCGAGTTGTGACATACAACGAGAGCGCAGACCACCTTGGCGGTTGACTACCGTTGCCGTGTTGTCTGTCCGAACTAACACGTGCTTGCCCTGGATCAACAGCCGGAACCTCCGCAGGGCGAGCAGAATTGCCAATAACTCGAGGCTGTTGATGTGCCAATGCAGTCACGAACCCGTCCAGAGGCCGGCAGCTGCGTGCCCATTGCAAACAGTGCCCCAGCCCATTTTGGAGGCGTCTGTCGTGACCACGACGCACCTGGAGACCAGTTCTAGAGGAACACCTGCCCGTAGAAATGAGAGGTCAGTCCAAGGGCTGAAAAGACGGTTACAGACCGGCGTGATGACCACGCGATGTGTCCCGTGGCGCCATGCCCATCTTGGGACTCGAGTCTGGAGCCAGTGTTGAAGTGGTCTCATATGCATCAACCCAAGCGGGGTGGCCACCGGCGAGGATGCCATATGCCCCAGGAGCCTCTGAAAAAGTTTCAGTGGAACCGCTGTTTTCTGTTTGAACGCCTTCAAACAGGCCAGCACCGACTGGGCGCGCCCGTTCATAAGGCGTGCCATCAAGGAGACTGAGTCCAACTCCAAACCGAGAAAAGAGATGCTCTGAACCGGGAGGAGCTTCCTCTTTTCCCAGTTGACCCGAAGCCCTAGTCGGCTGAGGTGTGAGAGCACCAAGTCCCTGTGTGTGCACAACATGTCTCGAGAGTGAGCTAGGATTAGCCAGTCGTTGAGATAGTTGAGAATGCGAATGCCCACCTCCCTTAACGTGGCAAGGGCAGCCTCTGCGACCTTCGTAAAGACGCAAGGAGACAGGGACAGGCTGAAATGGAGGACTTTGTACTGATACGCCTGACCCTCGAATGCAAACCGCAGGAAGGGTCTGTGTTGAGGAAAGATCGAGACGTGGAAGTACGCATCCTTCAGGTCTACTGCCGCAAACCAATCTTGATGCCGGACGTTCGCCAGAATGCGTTTTTGCGTCAGCATCTTGAACGGGAGTCTGTATAAAGCCCGGTTCAGTACTTGCATGTCCAAGATTGGCCGCAACCCACCACCTTTTTTCGGTATGATGAAGTAGAAAAACCCTTTCTTCATCTCGGCTGGAGGGACAGGTTCTATCGTTCCCTTCAGTAGGAGGGTAGCAATCTCCGTGCGCAAGGTGGCAGCGTTTTCGCTCTTGACCAAGGTGAAGTGAATACCGCTGAACCTGGGCGGGCGCCTGGCGAACTGAATCGCTGAGTCGGACGGTCCGGATCAGCCATCGCAACGGATTGGAAAGCGCAAGCCACGCGTCCAAGTTCCGCGCAAGGGGGACCAAAGGGACAATGTCGTCGACGTACCGGCAGGTGGGGCCTCATGGCGGGGCGGAGCTCAAGGTGCCACACCATGTCGTGGCCGTGCTGAGTCTAGGGACATCGAAGCACTTACCTGGCTCCTTGTGACCATCCCCGGAACAGCCTGGGATGGGGGAGGAAGAGGCCTGTCCTCATAACCTATGGAGACTGCCACATCAGGGGCAGTTGTGTGCCACAGCTGGGTGCTAAGGGGCAGAAAGGCTACCGCTGGAGCGCTGATCCTGCAAGAAAAAACCCGTGGACGGTAGTCGTGGTGACGACTGTACACACCGGGTATGTGACCCAGGGAGGAAGGAAGCCGCTCTTTTGTTGAACTGTTGGGTACCACAGCCACTTGGGCATGCGGCGAAATCAAACAAAAAGGCAACAAAAGATCTTCCGCCCGGCCCTCCACCGGGGGATGGAGTGGTCTTTTTACCAGCTCCAAGTGAGTGGGTTCCCTCGTCCCTGGGTCGCCCGTCTCAGGGGCGCTTTGAGGACCTCCGTGGGTTCTTAGGTGCCAGCTGTGAGACAGTGGCGTCTGCTTCCTGCGGTGGGCTCCACGCCGGGGCCGAGCCGAAGGGGCAGACTACGGTGGAGCCGGTGCAGTCACCGCAGGGGAACGCCCATGGCGACGAGCAGATGGGGTGCGGGATCTTGAGCCGCACCGGGGCAGGATGTGCCGGATTGCCTCCATCTGCTGCTTCACTGCCGAGAACTGCTGGGCAAAGTCCTCGATGGTGTCACCGAATAGGCCAGCCTGGGAAATGGGGGCAGCAAGGAACCGTGTCTTGTCAGCCTCACCCATCTTGACCAGGTTGAGCCAAAGGTGGCGCTCCTGGACCACTAGTGTGGCCATCGTCTGCCCTAGAGATGGCGCTGTGACCTTCGTCGCTCGGAGAGCGAGGTCGGTCGCCGAGTGCAGTTCCTGCATCAAATCTGGGGTGGAACTACCCTTGTGCAGTTCTATCAACGCCTTGGCTTGATGGACCTGCAAGAGAGCCTTGGCGTGCAGGGCAGAGGAGGCTTGTCCAGCAGCGCTGTAGGTTTTAGCCGTCAGGGACAACGTGAGCCTACAGGGCTTGGACGGGAGCTTAGGGCGCCCGTGCCAGGTGGCAGCGCTCTGTGGGTATAGGTGCACCGCGAGCGCCTTATCCACTGGGGGAATCGCCATATGGCCCCTGGCCGCCCCGCCATCGAGGGTAGTGAGAGCGGGGGAACTGCGGAATCGGGGCTGGCAGTAAAAGGTGCCTCCCACGATTTCGTCAGCTCCTCGTGCACTTCCGGGAAGAATGGCACTGGAGCGGAGCGGGGCGTGGCTGCTCTGAGCGGTGCCGCGAGCCCAGGAACTGTTCTTACGAAAGCAAGCTACGACCACAACGTTGCCATGGTCATGTTCAAGCAATGAGAACATGAACCATCCACAAACGCTGCCTCCGTGTGGGTCGCGCCCAGACACGAAAGACATCGATCATGACCATCCGAAGTTGAGAGATAACGACCGCAACCAGGAATAACACACAATCGGAAAGGCATCTTTAAAAAGACGCGTCTTTAAAAAGATGTTCCGTGTGTGCCGCTCTTTTAGAGAAATATATACTCTTTTAGAGGAGAAAAAAGCTCTTTCAGAAAATATACTGTCTTGTTTTCTGCCGAAGCACCCAGGGGCGTTCTCTGCAGTGCACCAGTGCAGAGGAGGTAGAAGCTGCTGAAATGTGCCATCAGATCCAGCAGAGGTGAATGAAAAATAGAAATCAGCTCGATGAGCATGACCGTTCAGCTCCGAAGAGAAAATGTGAATGAGTGGTTGCATACCAGCTCCTTTTATACCCGTATGTCTGGGGGAGTGGCATGCAAATACCACTCGCCAATTTTCATTGGCCTTTTATCAAAGACCAGAGGTGTCTTGGGCTCTCAAGAGTGACCCCTAGTGTCACTACATCAACACAACGTCGAGTGAGTGACAGATAGGGAAATTAAAATTCAGCAGTCTCCTTGGCGATCATGATTTCAAGCTCGATTACACTTCCTATAGCACCATCTAGCGCTCTGCGCATGCAAGCACTAGGAAGTGCACTCAAGCTTGAAATCATGATCATGCCTAGAGACTGTAATGACACATTGTACAGTGAAAAAGGTGTTATATTTTGGTCTTTTCTCACCCAAAACTAACTAGATCACTTCGGAAGACATTCATTAAACCACTGGAATCTTATGGATACTTTTTATCTTATGGATTACATGACTTTATCTCCTTTTTGGAGCTTTTGAAGTTTTGGTCACCATTCTGAGATATTCTTCTAAAAATTTTCACTTGTGTTCAGCAGAAGAAAAAAAAGTCATGCACATCTGGGATGGCATGAGGGTGAGTAAATGATGAGAGAATTTTCATTTTAGGGTGAACTATCCCTTTAAACGTTTAAAGATATCTTTAAAAAAACAATTACATAAACATATGTTTTTAAGCAATGAAAGCTGGAAATTATACAGCTGTAATGTAGCTTGACATCTTAGCAGGAAAACAATGGCACATAGTGATTTGTTTATCATTTTCAGCCCATTCCAACTGATGCTTCCAAGACTACCACACATCATTCTCGCAATTTTGACAAAAACTCATCTTTTTAGCCAGAACTTCACCTTGTTGACATATTTAAATCAGCAAAATTTGCAATAACTATTCAATAGATGACTGCAAACCAAATGTTTAGGTTTGCAAGGCATAAAAACACATGTACATGTTTAACAAATGACATAATGACAACACAACACTGGCTCAGTAGGGAAAGTGACAGTCCCATCAGCTGAAACTCTCCATACTGGCCCCATGCCATCCTTATTGTTGAGCCTGATACTATGTACTTGCAGCAAACTAAGGTCAAGTATGACTTTATTCCTTGTGCAAGCTTGCATGCCCTTTTCAAATGTATTCGGTGATAACATGAACATACCAATGCTTATTTACTAAACAGTACATTTACTAAACAGACAACAAATAACAGTAGAGGAAAATGAGAGGAGTGTATTTATTTTGGCATGAGAAATGGAGATGATTTTATGGAGTGGTCTGCTGCTCTGTGGCAGGTATGACATGGAGGTGTTGGTTAATAAATCATGACCAGGTCAAGGGGGAAATAGATCAAGCACAGGAGGAAGGAATAAAGATGGGAAATGAAAAAGAGGAAAAGGAGAGAAATAGGAAGAGGTGATCATAATGAGTGGCTTCCTACTGTCACTTCATCAGGTTGTCACCTCAAGCTGTCAGTACTTCCTGGGAGACTGAATACTTTTAAAGCTCGGGGGGGAAAAGTTGAATGTATATGTGTGTTTGAGAGAGGAGACAGAGACAGGGTCGGAATCCCACAGAGGCACTGTGTACTTTGGTAATGAGATGAGTGTTGCCGGTGGCCCGATTCTGGTGGATGACAGGACGGCATTGGGTGGAGAAGCAGATGAAAAATGGACTGACAGCAGAATGGTAATTCTGAGCTGAGGGGTTTGTGATGGTGCCTTCACTGTTGCACTGATTATGCGTCATACTTTACAGTCAAATGCAAAACATCTCAACAAGGGAAATATGCAGAGATGTAAAGTGATTTTGAACTTGATTCTTCCACATTACATACCTCAGGCAGTTATTACGGCAAAAAACATACATTTTATGTCTAAATGGTTATGTACATAAATTGCATATCTTAAAAGGTTTTTATGACCTAAAACTGTATTCCCCTAACCCTAACTAACGTAACCCTAACTAATCCTAAACCTAAGACCCCATTTCCACCTCATATCATGATGCGTCTCGGGTGATCCGAGCACATGTGGTCAGGTGAGACACATCGCTGTTTACACCTGGTCACTTTAATGCATCTTCTGTGACCACCTGAGTTCGGATTTGGAGGGGAGGGTCTCTGTTTCATGATGACTTGCATCAGTCACTATGTCAGTGTGTTACTGCATGAAAAGTCAAAGAAAGCATTAAAATATTTACGTGCTGTTTCTCCAAGATGCGGTTGAAATTTAATCTAAGAACAAACACAAAATGTTAAGCAGAATTATATGATTTTTTCAGTGGACTACCTGTATTAAAGGAGCTTCAGGTGTTCATGCTTGTTATCTGTGTTGATATCAGACACACTAAAGAAGATCCGTGAAGCTCTCATGATTGTGTAAGTGTCCACTTTTAAAATGTTCACATAGGGTGGTTATAAAGTAGGTTATAAAGTAACCTATACTTTATAATAGGTATAAAGTATAGGTTACTTTTAAAGTCGCATGAAAACTGCAAAGTTTAAACTCTTGTTTTAGTGCAGCGGTTGATTGACCGCTCGAGATGGCGACTCAAGATGGCGCAGAGTATGGCTGCCTCATTGCGAGCTCTGACACAACATGGCAGTGTTTTGTTTGTTTTGTTTACAATTCTTATGTTTTTTTGTCTTGGATGTTGTCTGCCTTATTGTCTACGACAGACAAACACTTTTGGACATTGGTTCAGCAATTACACGCTGTAAACCAGACTTCAAATTCCTCAATGCTGACCCGCTGTTTACAAATACGCAAGCGGAGCCCTTTGTCTGTGCTGCACGGCCACGGAAACGCAGGAGGAAAAGGGGAAACAGAGCCGGCTTTCTCATCAGAGTCAGACGCCGCGCAAATCGACCCCCGCTACCCACTATTCTACTGGCAAATGTTCAGTCTCTGGATAACAAGCTCTGCAAGCTGAAAGCGCGGATCTCTTTCCAACAAGAGACGAGGGACTGCTGCATTATCTGCCTTACGGAAACTTGGATGTCTGCGGAGATTCCAGACTCAGCCATTGAACCCGCGGGGTTCTCCGTGCACCTAGCGGACAGAGCGAAAGACCTCTCAGGTAAAAGCAGAGGTGGTGGTGTATGTTTTATGATCAACAAATCCTGGTGTGATCAGAGGAACGTACATTCTATCAAGTCTTTCTGCTCTCCTGATCTGGAATTTCTCATGCTTCTGTGTCGACCATTCTGGCTACCGAGGGAATTCACAGCGGTCATTATCACTGCTGTGTACATCCCGCCACAAGCCGACACAGACTGGGCACTCAAGGAACTGTATGGGATAATAAGCAAGCAGGAAACCGCGCACCCTGAGGCCGCGTTCATTGTGACTGGGGACTTTAATAAAGCCAGTTTCAAATCAGTCGCACCAAAATACCACCTTACACATTAAGTTTCAACACACGAGGGGACCAGGTTTTGGACCATTGCTACTCTCCCTTCCGGGATGGCTACAAATCCCTCCCCCGCCCACCATTTGGCAAATCGGACCACTCTTCCATTCTGCTTCTGCCCGCTTACAGGCAGAAACTGAAACAGGAAGCACCCACCCTCAGAACGATCCAGTGCTGGTCGGACCAATCAGACTCTACACTACAGGACTGTTTTGATCACACGGACTGGGAGATGTTCCGGTCCGCCTCTGATGACGACATTGAGCTTTACGCTGATAGCGTAATGAGTTTCATCAGAAAGTGCGTAGAGGACGTCGTTCCGACCAGAATAACACGGATCTATCCGAACCAGAAGCCATGGATTAATAGCGATGTTCGCGCGGCACTTAATGTGCGGACCTCCGCTTTTAATTCCGGGAATGCAGAGGAGCATAAACAAGCCAGTTATGCCCCCCGAAAATCAGAACAGCAAAACGTCAGTACAGGAACAAGATTGAAGGACAGTTTAACACCACCAACTCATGTGGCAGGGAATTAACATCATCACGGACTTTAAAGGGAATAAAAACTCCGCCATGAACACCGCTGCCTCTCTCCCGGATGAGCTAAATACTTTTTATGCTCATTTTGAGGGAAATAACACTGCCCTCGTGGAGAGAGCTCTCGCGGCCGAAGCTACAGAGGTTAGTTCACTCTCCGTCTTTGTAGCGGATGTAACCCGATCTTTCCGAGGGGTGAATATCCGCAAAGCTGCGGGCCCAGATGGCATTCCGGGCTGCGTCATCAGAGCATGCGCGAACCAGCTGGCTGGTGTTTTTATGGACATTTTCAACCTTTCCCTCTCTTTGTCTGTAGTCCCCACATGCTTTAAAACGTCCACCATTGTGCCTGTTCCAAAGCAATCAAAAATCACTTGCTTAAATGACTGGCGTCCTGTTGCTCTGACCCCCATCATCAGCAAATGCTTTGAGAGACTAATCAGAGATTACATCTGCTCTGTGCTGCCTCTCTCTCTAGACCCATTGCGGTTTGCTTACTGCAACAACCGCTCCACTGATGATGCCATTGCATCTACAATACACACTGCTCTCTCCCACCTGGAAAAAAGAACACTTATGTGAGAATGTTGTTTGTAGACTACTAGCTCAGCATTCAACACCATAGTGCCCTCCAAGCTTGATGAGAAACTCCGGGCTCTGGGCTTAAACAGCTCACTGTGCAGCTGGATCCTGGACTTCCTGACAAGCAGACGCCAGGTGGTTAGAATAGGCAGCAACATCTCCTCATCACTGACCCTCAACACTGGAGCCCCACAGGGCTGTGTTCTCAGCCCACTCTTGTATTCCTTGTACACACATGACTGTGTGGCAACACATAGCTCCAATGCCTTCATTAAGTTTGCTGATGACATGACGGTGGTAGGTCTGATCACTGACAATGATGAAACAGCCTACAGAGAGGAGGTGCACACTCTGACACACTGGTGTCAGGAGCACAACCTCTCCCTCAACATCAATAAGACAAAGGAGCTTGTGGTGGACTTCAGAAGAAAAGACAGAGAGCACAGTCCCATCACCATCAATGGAGCACCAGTGGAGAGAGTCAGCAGCTTCAAGTTCCTGGGTGTCCACATCACTGAGGAACTCACATGGTCCATCCACACTGAAGTCATTGTGAAGAAGGCTCATCAGCACCTCTTCTTCCTGAGACGGCTGAGGAAGTTTGGAATGAACCGCCACATCCTCACACGGTTCTACACCTGCACTGTAGAGAGCATCCTGACTGGCTGCATCTCCGCCTGGTACAGCAATAGCACAGCCCACAACTGCAAAGCACTGCAAAGGGTGGTGCGAACTGCCAGACACATCATCGGAGGTGAGCTTCCCTCCCTCCAGGACATCTATACCAGGCGGTGTGTGAAAAAAGCTTGGAGGATCGTCAGAGACTCCAGCCACCCGAGCCATGGCTGTTCTCACTGCTACCATCAGGCAGGCGGTATCGCAGCATCAGGACCCGCACCAGCTGACTCCATGATAGCTTCTTCCCCCAAGCAATCAGACTTTTGAACTCTTGATCTCCCACGATCAAAATACATCAGCACTGCACTTTATTTCTCTTATATCTCACAGCGGACTGTCATAAATTATATTATTATTATATTATATTCTCTCTTAACAACTTACTATCAACCGACAGCCTGAATGTCAATACAGTACAATACAACCTACTGTACATACTATATATACTATATATACTTTTTTTATTGAATAATGTGTATCTATATTGTGTGTATTGTATACTGTACAGTGTATGCTATTATTTGTATATTGTGTTGTGTGAAATTATGTGTATTGTAGGGCTTTACTGGTTGTTTAGATCAGTGTTACTATCAGAAATAATTAATAATTATTTCTGTAGTTATTAATTAATATTTAAATTAATCAATTGAATCTAACTCATTAAAACCTCATATGGGGCTCCAGTAAATGTAGTGTGCTACATTTAGGAGCAAGTTTTGTTATTAGCAATGATTAATAATTATCAAAGATAATTATTAATTATTAAAATCAATAGAACATTGATGAGAATCAATGTTAGCTTTTTTAAATCCTTTAAATCAACAATTATCACAGATAATCGTTAATTGTTAACATAGATGAAACATTAATTAAAATTAACACTAGCTTATTGATCATTCAAATTCAATCATCAAAGATAATTATCAATTATCAAAAATCAATAGAATATTAATAAGGATTAACATTGACGGGGCACCACCCTGAAATCAGGGACTAATAACTAAATAGTAAAACAGTCTCAATATTAGATTGATTTCTTAGGAAAATCGACAGAATATCGATTTTCGGGAAAAAAAACAATGAATGAAGGTTTGAATCCGAGCACTGACATCCCGTCAGTATGACACAGGCGTATGCAAAACAAACCAAAACACTTCTCTTTGTAATATAAACAAAGTTTATTTATGCAGTAATATCAGTGAATAATTAATACAATACAGTCAGTAATCTTCCGACTTACAACTACAAACTAAACAGTGATACAGTATGATTAGATATGGAAATAAAATAATCCTATAACACATAAGGTGTGTGTGTGACAGTGTGTGTGTGTGTGTAAGGAGGGATGCGCACAAAATGGCGGACGTGACTCTCGTGGAGAGTATGTCACGCGAGACTTCCGGCCAGGGAATATGACCGCGAATGGGGGCGGAGATGGCGTCTACCAGTTACCGCGTGTATCCGCTTGTACGATAGTTTAGGGACAAAGCTGGCGCTTTAGCATTTAAGCTATCTACGAGCCAAAAATGTGTGCCGGAATGTTTATGAGGGGTCACGTGCGCGTGCGTGTATGTGTGCGTGTGTGGTTAGTAAGAGAGAGAGAAGTGACGGCCCTAAAGCCGATTCCGCAATCGTGGGAGAGAAAACAGCTGTTAGTTCATCGCTCAGTGACGCGGTGGACGGCTCGTAAACAGTCCCGCGTTATTTGACTCTTTAATGGATGAACTCAGTTGCTGTCTCACCCGCGATGGCGAAATTGCACAACAGTCCAATTTGGTTGGACCACAATACAGCAAAACAAAATCGTGATAATTAATACCCTGAGTATTAATAATGAGCGGACATGGCGGTCCGTAAACTGTACAAGCAAAAACCTTGAAACACAAGAATAACACACTATAATATTCTATCTCTGCCCTGACGTAAACCTCTTACTTGAATCGCATGAGGACACAGGTAGAATGTGTTTTCCTCCGTCCTTTAACTCTGACCTGGTTCCTTGAGGCTCAGGTGATGACGGGAGTCCATTTCCTCTCTCTGTCGGCGGGTGGTACGGCTGTTGATTCTCAACGGGCTGGCGGAGAACTCAGAAATGTCGACTTGATTGAAGATGGAAGAGAAATCTTTAATCTCTTCACTTCTGTAGGCAAATGGATGAAGATGCGAATTGCTCGGCGGTCTCCTTCGGATCCGTTAGAGTGTTCGGTTGAACACAGAGTAATCTCAACTCGTCCAGCGAGATGGAGATTGTATGGCCACAGTTTCAAGTCGGACGTTACTTCCTTGTGCCACGAGGTTGCACCTGAGAGCAGCGAATAAACTACGTCTATACTTGGTGAACAAAGTCGCTGGAAGCAAATCCCGAAAGCATTTCAGAGGTATTTCAACTCCTGATGATGTCATGTTTGAGGGACGTTCTGTTGTGTGCCTCATCCAATAGGAGTTGAGAGTTCAATCCTTTAGTGAGCAAGGCTTCATGGGATTTGTAGTCTTTTTTGGACTCCCATGGTTTGATTTTGACCCGATTTTTATCAGTATAATTTACGACTTGGAATGTGGGGGCTTGAGTTAGGTTTTTACGACTGTGTTAGGCCTGCCATTGTCTTCTATCTGAATACATGAGGCCCAACAGTATATTAGACTTTAAATTGTGTTGTGTTAATTTGATGTTATTGTAAATTGATATATGTCTCATCACTGTCACGACTGCTATGTTGATCGGAACTGCACCCAAGAATTTCACACACCATTCTACTTGTGTATATGGCTGTGTGACAATAAAAGTGATTTGATTTTGATTTGATTTGACAGGTGAGGTGTGGAGCTTCACTGCTGCTGGAACGCCTACAGCTGCCGGGATGCATACACATGCGTTTCTGACCACATTCGTATGTGGTTTTTGAGATCCGATCACAAAACTTTTTAGACCCCATTTAGACCCGTATTTAGGGCTGACCACATGTGATCGGATCACCCAAAACGCGTCTTAATACCAGGTGGAAACGGGGTCTAAATGCATATTTTAGAGACATGTGATTTTGAAATTATTTAAAATCAACTTTTCTCCTAATTATTCAAGTCAAGTCATTTTTATTTGTATAGCGCCTTTCACAACACACATTGTTTCAAAGCAGCTTTACAGAAAATCAGGCATTAACAGAAAATAAAACTGTAATATCTATAATGTCTTCATTGTGTAATTTGATAAAATACGATTGTGAATTGTGTTTAAAAATAAGTAATTAAATAGTAATTGTATTTAGAAACCCAGTGAGCATGTCGAAGGCGACTGTGGCAAGGAACACAAAACTCCATAAGATTTTGGTTAATAGAGAAAAATTACCTTGGAAGAAACCAGGCTCACTGTGGGGGCCAGTTCCCCTGTGGCTAACATCATGAATATAATGCCAATATTATTTAATTACGTGTAGTGCAAGTTATGGTTTAAAATTATTAAACTAAGGGTAAATTTTCATGACAACGATGTACTAAAAACGGAAAAGATTTCCTTAGCGTTTTTGAAGAATTTCGTGTACAGACAACAACATTGTCAAAACGATCCCCATTCACACGGATATGCAAAAACTACTACAAACGCTGTATTATGCATGTCAGGTCAGTAGTTGGCAATGTCACTTTGTAAAGAAACACTATGCGCCTGCACACATAAGCATTCTTCCACAGAGTGGTGAATACAAACAATGAAGATGGCGAAAGCATTGAGCAATTTTGTCTGGACGGACGATGAGGTTGCTTTATTACTACAAGTGATCCTGGACTATAAAGCACACCACCTTTTTAAGGACTCCAACTGGTGATCTCATGTTGGTCTGTTCGCCCTGGAGGTAAGGACGAATTTCTCGAAGTTCATGCCTATAGACTGAACACGTAATACGCGTGCGCATGACGTCATCGTTTTCACAAATTCGCGTTTTTGTATGTTTACACAGAGACGATAACAGCATCGTTTTCAAAAACGTACACTTTGAAACCTGTTTTCAAAAGTTTGTATTTTCAGGCCCCAAAACACCGTTGTCGTGTAAACGAACAGCCAAAATGCATAAAAAGTTTTCTGTTTTTAGCTGAAAATGTTGTCGTGTAAACGGCTCCTAAGTAAGTGTTAAGGGTCAGTGTTTAAACAAAGATTTTGTAAGAACTGTAAGATTAATGATTAATGTCTTTGAAGTTCATCCTGGATTAACTACAGAAGTTCAAATAGATGCATTGTCCTTTGTTAGTTGGCTGATGAAGGGTTTTGTTGGCAATTAATTGAGAGTCTATGTATTCCATTATGAGAGTGTAGTCCATCATTAGACCAAGTTGATGCAGGCAGAGATCAGTGAGGTGCATCGAAGTTCAACCAGCTAGTAATTTCGGTGAGGTCTATCCTAAATCTAATGTTCAGGCAATGGCATATGATGTATCCCATGTCTTATGGTTGGAGTTGGCATCAGTTCACCCTCTGAAGTCCATCATAATAGACTGAAGTGATGTTTGGCTGGCACCAGCCGCATTTAGTCATCATCACTCAGAGACACGTAGCAGTGGAGTCCAACACGAAGCAGGAATGAAACTGGATCCAGACGGTTCTGATGACCTCAGGATAGGAGTCCCGAGTTTGAGACAGGGATACAAATAGAATAATATTAGCATAGATGCCATTCAATTTATTGCAGAGTTATAGATCATGATCAGTGTTTCTGGTTTCTGGTTACGGCAGACCTAACTAAAGCAGCCTAATTGTGAGTTGAAAGATAAATTAGGTGTATGCCTGGTTAAATAGATGAGTCTTTAGTCTAGACTTAAACTCAGTGAGTGTGTCTGCGTCCCAAACAGTGATAGAGACTATTCTTTGGTTTAGGAGCCAAACATGAAAAGGATCTACCTCCTTTTGTGGATTTTGATATTCTAAGGACTATTAACAGGACAGAATTTTGTGATCGTAATGAACGTGATGGAATATAGCGTGGTAGAAGGTCACTTAAGTACTGTGGAGCTAGACCATTCAAAGCGTTGTACGTAGTTAAAAGAATTTTAAAATTAATACAAAATTTAACAGGTAGCCAATGTAACGACGATAAAAATGGGGCTAATATAATCATATTTCTTGGTTCTACTCAGCACTCTGGCTTCTGTTATTCATTCCTTCCTGAATAACATTTAATATGCAATATGAATGGTATAGTTCACCCAAAATTGCAAATTATGTCAAATTATACTCATCCTCATGTCATTCATTCAAAACCTGTATGACTTTATTTCTTCTGCGGAACTCAAAAGGAGGAATTGCCTAGAATGTTCTGGTCATTTTTTACCCATGTAATTACATTGAATAGGGACTGGAGCTTTCAGTCTTCAGCAAGTTCATGAGAGCAGTAGTGATGTTTGATTTGTGAACGAATCATTCTTTTGAATCTGATCTTTTCAAATAACCAGTCGATAGTCTAAATTATTCAACCTGTTTTCATCTTATGACCTGCAGTACATGTCGAACAGCATACAACTCTGATGATGTAATCTTGAGGAAAAGAAACAAGTTACATATAGACACTTAATCGCAGAATACTAAACATAAAGTGTTGTGCTTATGTAAACTAGGTACAGGAGCAATATACTTATTCTTTCATAGTTTGAGGAAGGGGAGACAGGCATATAGGAGGTGGCATGTGCTGCGTGATATGCTGGGAGTTTTTGAAAGGGCTGAGTGTGTGTGACTGCAGTGGCCCAGCTACAGTCCTAATGATGGCAGTATGTTGTGAGCTAACTACCCTCACTGTGCTAAGAGCCCTCGGGCTAATGCCATATCTCTCCATCAAGGCCTTCCTTCATCCTGATTTACTCAACCTTTCCGAAGACACACACACACATACACACACATAGTGAGATGGCAAATAATTCATATTATGTTGAGCTGAAAGCTTGCAATAGAGCCTCATTAGACAGGTATTGTAGATAAGTGACATTCTTAGCATCCGCTGCTTGGTCAGGGATTTTAAAAGGGGTGCCTTTTAATAATAATAATAATAATAATAATAATAATAATAATAATAAATTATGCTGTATGTATATACAGTATATAAAGTATATATATATATATATATATATATATAGTTGAAGTCAGAAGTTTACATACACCATAGCCAAATACATTTAAACTCAGTTTTTCCCAATTCCTGACATTTAATTGTAGAAAACATTCCCTGTCTTAGGTCAGTTAGGATCACTATTTTAAGAATGTGAAATGAAGAGAGAATGATATATTTCAGCTTTTAGTTCTTTCATCATATTCCCAGTGGGTTAGAAGTTTACATCCACTTTGTTAGTATTTGGTAGCATTGCCATTAAATTGTTTAACTTGCGTCAAACGTTTTGGGTAGCCTTCCACAAGCTTCTCACAATAAGTTGCTGGAATTTTGGCCCATTCTTCCAGACAGAACTGGTGTAACTGAGTCAGGTTTCTAGGCCTCCTTGCTCGCACATGCTTTTTCAGTTCTGCCCACAAATTTTCTAACGGATTGAGGTCGGGGCTTTGTGATGGCCACTCCAATACCTTGACTTTCTTGTTCTAAGCCATTTTGCCACAACTTTGGAGGTATGCTTGGGGTCATTGTCCATTTGGAAGACCCATTTGTGACTGAGCTTTAACTTCCTGGCCGATGTCTTGAGATGTTGCTTCAACATATCCACATAATTGTCTTTCCTCATGATGCCATATATTTTGTGAAGTACACCAGTGATGCTGCCACCCCCATGCTTCACGGTTGGGATGGTGTTCTTCGGCTCGCAAGCCTCACCCTTTTTCCTCCAAACATAACAATGGTCGTTATGGCCAAACAGTTACATTTTTATTTCATCAGACCAGAGGATATTTCTCCAAAAAGTAAGATCTTTGTCCCTATGTGCACTTGCAAACCGTAGTCTGGCTTTTAATGGTGGTTTTGGAGCAGTGGCTTCTTCCTTGCTGAGCAGCCTTTCAGGTTATGTCGATATAGGTCTCATTTTACTGTGGATATAGACACTTGTCTACCTGTTTCCTCCAGCATCTTCACAAGGTCCTTTGCTGTTGTTCTGGGATTGATTTGCACTTATTGCACCAAACTATGTTCATCTCTAGGAGACAGAATGCGTCTCCTTCCTGAGCGGTATGATGGCTACATGGTCCCATGGTGTTTATACTTGCATACTATTGTTTGTACAGATGAGCGTGGTACCTTCAGGTGTTTGGAAATTGCTCCCAAGGATGAACCAGACTTGTGGAGGTCCTCAATTTTTTTTCTGAGGTCTTGGCTGATTTCTTTTGATTTTCCCATGATTTCAAGCAAAGAGGCGCTGAGTTTGAAGGTAGTCCTTAAAATAAATCCACAGGTACACCTCCAGTTGACTCCAGTTAGCCAATTAGCCTATCAGAAGCCAATTGGCTAATTGCCTAATGGCTTGGCATAATTTTCTGGAATTTTCCAAGTTGCTTAAATGCACAGTTAACTTAGTGTATGTAAACTTCTGACCCACTGGAATTGTGATATAGTCAATTAAATGTGAAACAATCTGTCTGTAAACAATTGCTGGAAAAAATTATTCGGGTCATGCACAAAGCAGACATCCTAAATTAGTTGCCAAAACTATAGTTTGCTAATATGAAATCTGTGGAGTGGTTAAAAAAATTAGTTTTTATGACTTCAACCTAAGTGTATGTAAACTTCTGACTCCAAATGTATATAGTAAACAGCAGTTAATTTTTTTCACTATAGGAAACAGCTGATTTGAGATTGTACGAACACATCAAAAGCGTATGGTTGTGGAGCACTGATGTCAAGCTGATCATAAGCCATAAGTCCCACAAACTCCTTGATTTGAGTGAGTTGAATCTTAACATGGATGAAGTCCACTGTCCCAACAGAAGATTGTTTGGGAGAAATTTTTGAATTATAATTTTCATGGCAAAAAACACCATGCCAGTTTTCTTAACACAGTAAAAAGAATGGAAATGATCTATGTATAACATTACTCTCCACTGTGAAACGCAAGAATGTTGGCATCATAAGGATGATATATAAGATGCACACTGCAGCTATATATGGTTGTCACTACTTTACTGATTGCTTAATTGCATTCTGTACACACAGAATTACGTTATTTACATGAGTGACAAGCAGTGTTGGGTGTGAATCTGATTACAAAGTAATTACTTACTGTAATCAAATTACTTTTAAAGTCAAATAGTAGTGTAATGCACAATTTAAATTATTGAAATCAGATTACAGTTACTGATTTTCAATTAAGTTAATTACTTTTCAATAAATTACTTCAGTTACACATATTTCTAAAATAACGTTATATATTCATAATACATTTAAAACATTAATTATCTTTGTATGTACTGTATGTCTGTTTATGTTTCTGTGACAGCTGAAGGGACAACCAAATTAAAAAAGGAGGAAAAACAGATATTATTTTAATTTGAATCAAAATTGTTTTAGAAAGTAACTTAAAAGTAAAGCAAATAGTAATAAGATTACTTTTCAATTAAGTAATCTGTAAAGTAATATAATTACAATTATAGAGACATAATTAATTATTTGTAGTGGATTACTATATCTGAGTAACCCAACACTGGTGACATGCACATTCTACAAGCAAATTAACTTCTAAAATGTAGTGACAACTCTTTTTACATAAAATCTGTGTAGTGTGTACAGAAGTGAACTGTACAACTAGTTGTTAATGATGTACAAAGCTAATCTAAAATGTGTCTCTTTTCTCCAATTGCAGTACAAGCAAATAACAGAGAGAGGTACGTGTCCTGACTCACAAATTTTGACACAAGTCTGCCTCTCTCCACCATAGTTGCAGCCGCCAGCCCATTTCATTACGGTACAGAGAGAGCAAATTATATGAAAGCAGTCGCTTAATAAGCAGAAGTAAAACCAAATGTTCCATCGCCCTAACCCTGATATAACCGGCAAAAGCCGCATCTTCCATCAGACATCTTTGCATCTATTTAAATGTGTTTACATTTGCCAATGGCACATTGCACAAGAAACCTTAGAGACACTGCTTCTGTTGCTATGATAACCAGGAAGTAATCATGTTCACATTAATGATGTGTACAAAATATTACCCTCTAAGATTACATTTTTACTCCGCTAACAGCTAGGTTTAGGTTTGGGCATAAGGTTAATAATGTATGCATTCCTGTTGACTGTATTACATACTGTAATTTACAACTAAAAACAACTCCCTTTACATCTCGCTTTTGCCGCCACTCTGTGGACATTTCACCTAGAAATTGGAGCTCACACAGGGCCATGCCATGTCCAAGCCCAACACATTTCCAGCTTTAGCCACTGGAGGCAGTAGTTAAAATTTTGGTAAACAATGACAGATTTCAGCAGCTGACTGATTTTGCGTCCACACACAAAACAATATTTCTGGGGATTCACTTCCACATTTACATGTGGCTGTCGTTCCCAAAACTTTGCAGTGTGTACATGTCCGCCAATTAAATTTTTATCCTTTTCACCATAGCTCAAAGGCATAACAATCCTGAAACATTTGAAAATGACTTGAAAAGATTTCTTGGACAGGTTGTGAACATAATTTGACACATCCAGTCGGTACAAAGACTGTCCCTCGTGCATCATTTGCTAATAGGTTTGTTTGCCATAATGAAGTTACTGTCACTGGAATCCTAAACGTACATATTGAGTTTGATCTCTCACTTAGTCTGGATTGATTTTCTTCTTAGCACCATGGTCCAGTGCACTGCCTCAAATAAAGAGGTGAAAATGAGTCTCTTTGATTTTATCTGCAAAATTAAAGAAGATTGAGGTAGAGGGGCGCCAGTGCTCCGGGTCGAGAGAGTGTACGACTGCCTCTCTTTGAAGTGTTCCTCATTTATCTGTATGTCAACAAAGATTGAAATGGAGGAGTTGTGAGAGTTTGGAGAATGGCAATCATGCATTTCAAACCTGCTCAGCTTAGAGCAAGCCCACCAGGCATGTGGCTAGGTGATTTCTGTCCTGCGGGCAAGAAAAAGGATTTTACAACTAGTTTGACTTTTTCAGGGCATGCAGAATAAAAGGCAGAAAAGTTTTGGAGGGGGGAAATTGAGGGCTTGCGTGTATCTTCAGACTCTTGAGTCACTTACATTTGCTGCGTATATATATATATTTTTAACACATTTAATAAATAGTAACATTAATACATTTAATAATGGCCATAAAATAATGTCAAATATGAATAGAGACAAAAGGTTTATTTCTCCCCTCACATGGCTTGACCTGTGTTCTTGGGCATTATATTTTCTGACCAGCTTTGCAGGTCACATATAGAGGTTGTGCTACAAATATCTGATTTCCATCATAGTCTATTTTTATCCATCATATTCGTTTAATTTCCCCTAATACGCAGTATATTTGATGCTGTCTCGATATATTGATGAAACAGATGTTTTAATAATTTAATAATTAGCAGAGTTGGAAAATGTTATTTTAAAGTGTACTTAACTTATTGTTTTTCTGGCAACCACACTCACGCTCACCTCGAAAAGAGGACGTTTGGTCAACCCAATTAAATATTTGCTTACACAAGAGCTCTGATCACAGTAATTGTGTTCCAGCATGGGCACAAAAACCAAGATGCTTCCTCATTTTACAGTTGTGTTCAAAAGTTTGCATACCCTGGCAGAAATTGTGACATTTTGGCATTGATTTTGAAAATATTACTGATCATGCAAAAAACTGTCTTTTAAAACTGCCATTTATTATCACATAGTTGTTTGGCTCCTTTTTAAATCATAATGGTAACAGAAATCACCCAAATGGCCCTGATCAAAAGTTTACATACCCTTGAATGTTTGGCCTTGTTACAGACACACAAGGTGACACACACAGGTTTAAATGGCACTTAAAGGTTAATTTCCCACACCTGTGGCTTTTTAAATTGCAATTAGTGCCTGTGTATAAATAGTCAATGAGTTTGTTAGCTCTCACGTGGATGCACTGAGCAGGCTAGATACTAAGCCATGGGGAGCAGAAAAGAACTGTCAAAAGACCTGCGTAACAAGGTAATGGAACTTTATAAAGATGGAAAAGGATATCCAAAGCTTTGAAAATGCCAGTCAGTACTGTTCAATCACTTATTAAGAAGTGGAAAATTCGGGGATCTCTTGATACCAAGCCAAGGTCAGGTAGACCAAGAAAGATTTTAGCTACAACTGCCAGAAGAATTGTTCGGGATACAAAGAAAAACCCACAGGTAAACTCAGGAGAAATACAGGCTGCTCTGGAAAAAGACGGTGTAGTTGTTTCAAGGAGCACAATGCGACAATACTTGAACAAAAATGAGCTGCATGTTCGAGTTGCCAGAAAGAAGCCTTTACTGTGCCAATGCCACAAAAAAGCCTGGTTACAATATGCCCGACAACACCTTGACACGCCTCACAGCTTCTGGCACACTGTAATTTGGAGTGACGAGACCAAAATAGAGCTTTATGGTCACAACCATAAGCGCTATGTTTGGAGAGGGGTCAACAAGGCCTATAGTGAAAAGAATACCATCCCCACTGTGAAGCATGGTGGTGGCTCACTGATGTTTTGGGGGTGTGTGAGCTCTAAAGGCACGGGGAATCTTGTGAAAATTGATGGCAAGATGAATGCAGCATATTATCAGAAAATACTGGCAGACAATTTGCATTCTTCTGCACAAAAGCTGTGCATGGGACGCTCTTGGAATTTCCAGCACGACAATGACCCTAAGCACAAGGCCAAGTTGACCCTCCAGTGGTTACAGCAGAAAAAGGTGAAGGTTCTGGAGTGGCCATCACAGTCACCTGACCTTAATATCATCGAGCCACTCTGGGGAGATCTCAAACATGCGGTTCATGCAAGATGACCAAAGACTTTGCATGACCTGGAGGCATTTTGCCAAGACGAATGGGCAGCTATACCACCTGCAAGAATTTGGGGCCTCATAGACAACTATTACAAAAGACTGCAAGCTGTCATTGATGCTAAAGGGGGCAATAAACAGTATTAAGAACTAAGGGTATGCAGAATTTAGAACAGGGTTCATTTCATTTTTTTCTTTGTTGCCATGTTTTGTTTTATGATTGTGCCATTCTGTTATAACCTACAGTTGAATATGAATCCCATAAGAAATAAAAGAAATGTGTTTTGCCTGCTCACTCATGTTTTCATTAAAAATGGTACATTTATTACCAATTCTCCTTGGGTATGCAAACTTTTGAGCACTGTATAGGGAGAGCCACCAAACATAGTCAGACTTTCCAGAATATTCCATATTGTATTTCCTTTAATAACAATGTTCTACTTTTGGTACAGAAGAAAATTTCCAGCCTTATATTATGAAATCCATATGGATAGAAGGGTGTGTTAGAACTGTCCATCATTAAAGGTCATGAAGTTCCTGGCACGCTGTTAACTGGTAGGTGTGTTTAAAGAGCATAGATATATAATTTAAAAGGGTTATCCTTATAGGCTGGCTTAAGAAGAACTATGCCAGGCCCAGTTTTGGGGTGCTAGTGGCATGGAAATTACATTTGTCACCATGAAGTTGTAGAATTAGGCGCTGTTCACACAAAATGTGTTTTTCAGTCCATATGCTCTGTTCTTCATTTGTTTTCATTCACCAGACGGACATATTTGACCATTGCGCCACATCTCGCAGTTTTTTCAGTGTCTCGTGCAGGAGTGCCATGTTTTGCAGTGTCAACTTAAAAAAACGTAAACTGTTAAAAACATCAAGACACCAGTGTTCTGCTCTATTATTCATATTATTCATCTAGCTTTTTTAGTGCAAGGACACGTTCAGTGTGAACAGCCCCTTACTGCTTCTAGTTAACCGAAAATAAATAGGAAATTTGTTGGTCCTTCTTTTCTCAACAGACATTATGAAGTAACTAACTACAACCCCAATTCCAAAATAGTTGGGACAGTATGAAAAATGCTAATAAAAACAAAAATGTGTGATTTGTAAATTATATTCACCCTTTGCTATATTGAAAGCTCTACAACTACACATTATATGATGTTTTACCATGTGAATTTCATTATTTTTTAAAAATGTACAGTAATTTCATATCAGATGATTGCAACACACTACAAAAAAGTTGGGACAATCGAGTGTTTACCACTGTGAAACATCACCATTTCGTCAAATAATACTTATTAAGCATTTGGGCACTGAAGACACAAGTTTAAGTTTAGAAAGTGGAATTTTCCCCCATTCATCCATTATGTAGGTCTTTAGCTGCACAGTTGTACGGGGTCTAAATTGCCATCTAATGCACTTCATAATGCGTCACACATTCTCAATTGGAGACCGGTCAGGACTGCGGGCAGGCCAATCTAGCACCCACACTCTCTGCTTACACAGTCATGCACTTAAAATCCAGGCAGTATGTGGTTTGAAGTTGTCCTGCTGGAAAATGCAAGGACATCCCTGGAAAAGACGGTGCTGGATGGCAGTATATGTTGCTCCAAAATTTGGACATATCTGTATGCATTCATGGTGTTCTCACAGATGTGCGAGTTACCCATGCCATGGGCACTGACACACCCCTGGCCCATGCAGACACTGGCTTTTGGACCTGATGCTAATAACAGCTTGGATGGTCCTTTTCCTTTTTGGCCCGGAGAACACAATGGCTGTGTTTTTCAAAAAACTTTTTGAAATGTGGACTCTTCAGACCAAAAAACACAGTTCCACTGTTCTACTTTCCATCTAAGATGAGACCGAGCCCAGAGAAGTCGGCAGTGCTTCTGGACAGTGTTGATGTAGGGCTTCTGCTTTGCATAGTAAAGTCTTAACTTGCATCTGTGGATGCAGCGGCGAGTGGTTTACTAAAGTAATCCCAAGCCCATGTTCATGTTATTCATTACAGGTGAATGATGTTTTTTAAGACGGTGATGTCTGAGGGATCAGAGATCACGCGCATTCAGAAGTGGTTTTCGTCTTGCCCTTTACGCACCAAAATTTTACCAGATTCCTTGAATCCTTTAACTATATTGTGCACTGTAGAGGGTGAAAATCCTTCCATTTAGTCTTTGGGGAACATTGTTTTCAAAGTGCTGGATTATTTGCTGAGGCATCTGTTGGCAAATTGACAAGTCTTGAACGATCCATGCTCTTGAAGGACTAGGCTGTTTTTGAAGGCTCCTTGTACAGTATACAGTACTATGACACAATGTTTAGCTGTTTAACATCTCCTGTTGCACATTGCCTTGTTATTTCAACTCGTCAAATTGTTATTAGTCTTAAATTGCCCCTGTCTCAACTTTTTTGGAGCATGTTGCAATCATCTGATTTAAACTTACTGTACATTTTCAAAAAATCCATATCCAACATCATATTATGTGTAGTTGTGGTGCTTTCAATATAGCAAAGGGTGAATATAATTTACAAATCACTCCTTTTTGTTTTTATTAGCATTTTTCATACTGTCCCAACTTTTTCAGAACTGGGGTTGTAATTCCCAAATCTAGGCTCTTCAAGAGCTCATATTGTGCTCCCTGGTGGTTTCAAAAATGTAAACAATTTAAAAAATAAGAACACATACAAAAAATGCTGTGAATTAGGGTTCTATTTGTAAAAACTGTAAGAATTATTAGTATGATGTTTAAGCTCAGACATGTATTTTTATTGTTGTTATTCATTTATTTTTACTTTCGAATAACTTTAAAATGTTTGACATTTTCAACTTTTGACGCCATGTTTCTTTCATGCAGTACGGGGCAACGGATGCTGAGAGACAATTAGAATATTCACAACACGGTGAGTATGGAATCAGACAGAGAGAGGCAGAGCAAAAAGATTACTGCTGACGGCTCCTGTGTAGCTCTGTGAAAGCGATCACACCCTGTTACAATGTGTAGGAGGACTTTTGTCACCAAAATGAATCATGGGAGGGAAAGAACACGGCAGAGGATGGCGAGAGCCACTCTAGCAAGATCAAGAACCAACTAATGAGAAATTGTTAGATCCTGAAATTAAAGTCAGAGATGTCTGTCTATACTAGGCCACCCTGAGTGAGAGAATTACTCTTTCTGATCCAGTCTGAATAAACGAAAAAAAAAAAAGAAGAAAAAAAAAAGCAGTGAAACAGTGTTCTTTGTGTTAGCAGGCAGACCTCCGCTATTCAAAACAACTCTTCAGCAAGCTTATCAGACAAATGGAGAAAGACACATTCTGTTACAGGGCGCAGAGCTGAATCCAGGTTGGTGGATGGAATTCAGTTGTCTTACATGAAGACTAGGCAGCTCAGCAAGAGATGATAGTGAGGGAAGACACCTTAGGGGTTAACAGCTACATGCCCTTTACTATAATAACATAGAACCATTGCCAAACTGAAGAGGTCTTTTGGAATTTAATTTAGCCACTCAACAGCTTCTTTACCAAGAGCACGAGTCAGTAACATATTCCCTGGAGCCATGTAGCTTTATTTTACATCTGTCCATCATGTGAAGAGGAATGGGCACCATTAGGGCTTAATGAGCCTCCCAGGCCAACCCTCTCATACCCCTCTTTCTTTCTTTCTTTCGATAGATAGAGAGATAGAGAGAGACAGACAGATAGAGAGATAGATAGACAGACAGATAGATTAGATAAAACTGCTTTATGTCCTTTTCTGTTGTAGCCAATTTTACAACAAACCCTAAAATGACTGTAAAAAATTATGATATAAACAACTTTACAGCAAATAATTTATGAGTTTTAACAGAATAATTCATGTATGTGCTTTTATAACATTATAAGCTTTACATTTCTACCTTTAATCCCTAAAAACATTGGCTCCATATACTTCCATTGTAAGTGCCTCACTGTAACTTCGATTTCCGCTTTTTTTTTTCTTCTTTTTTTTTTAAAGAATAGGGATAGACTAGTTGAAATTATTTTTTGTGGTAATCAACATTATGCCACAAATGCTTTTGATTGAGCTTAACTTGAATTGAACTCGGATTATTCTTCTCTGTGTGACAATTAGCCCTGATCTCAATCATAGTAATGCATTGAAATGCACTATGTATTTTTGAAGGGTGTCACTCTCAGCTTTTCTGTGCATGACTAACAGCTAGATTTCTTCTTTCCCAATGCAATTCATCAAACCCCTCTGAAACTCTCCCAAACTCAGCAGAGCAATTATCTCTACCACTATGAGGCAAGATTTAGAAATCTGTTTGCAATTCTGCTCAACCATCACTGTTGTGTTTTTGAAAGCAAACAAAAAGAGCACTCTTGTGTTTAACCAAGAACACAAGACAACACTACAACAATAATGCCACATCAACCAGAAACAAAACATTGTATCTTATTATTTGTCCTCTGATGTCAGCAATCAGCCAATAAAAAGACAATTTGAAAAAAGTACAAATTTGGTCTCAGACAATATACAGTAGCTTAGGCAGGTGAAAGAGCAACCATATGATTTAAAATGATATATTGAAAATTGTACCATTGAAACCCAAGAAAAAAAAGTCAAGATCAAATATGTGCTCTGAAACTACTGTAAACATATCAGACATTATTTTACATCTGTTCCAATGGGAGCGTGAACCTCAATTTGGGAGAAGATCAGTAAGATCCCCAGTGAATAACCCTCACACAAACCTCTCTGCATTTTGACATTTTCATTTTACATTAATTAATGTTTGTTAGGCCGTTTTCCTCATGTACTTGATTTCAGGTTTTACTATCCTTGTGGGGACATTTGGTCCTCCCAGTGCAGGCAGAACCACACAAACACACACACACACACACACACACACACACACACACACACACACACAGACTCAAGCACATCAGGTTTGATGGATGGGGAAATAGATGGCAAATTGCTATGTCCACTCTGATGGATGACATCATTTGGCCAATCTGCTGATCATGTATGCCTAAAAGTTGAGTCTCCCTTTTCCTCCTCGCTTTGTTTACCATTGATTTTCTCAGCTCGTTATGCTCTCTTTCCCTTTGAATCTAATTCATGGAGAGGACCACATGTTGAGGCCCTCTACTACCCATCAGCCTCTGCTCCACACCATTTCTCTATCTGAGGAGCACTGTGCATGATAAATAAACATTCCCCCTGATGCACACTTGTCATTTCTCCTAAGTATTCTTCTTTCTTTACATATGATCCAGTGTCCACAGTTCCGTTCATTTCTCTGGGCTGATGGCAGTATGGTTTGTTTCATTCCATTAGGTTAGCTTGTTTTTAATGCAAGAACAGCAGGATTTTGGTGTCTGTGAATCCAGTAAGATTCTAATGCATTTGCAAATTCTTGTAGCCCTATATTCAAACAGACTTTACCATTATGGCTAGGGGTGGGCAGTGTGACCAAAATCATATATCACGGAACAATATAGTCGTGTTTGCTTGTAATTCAGCCCCAACATATTAGTTACTTAAGTGACTTAAATACTTAAAAAATATAAAGAATTGAATCTCTTTTAACCTGAATGCTACCCAAACTATATCATTATTTATAACAAATGAATAAGTCTAGTTTCAGTGCAAAAACAGCTTCACATAACGTGACACTTGAGGTAAAAGACTAAAAGCTGTAATACATAATATACAGTATATGACTGGATATGCCAAATATAAATCCATTGTAAAATAGCAGATATATGCAGCTGCACATGTGTGATGGTGTGGTCGTACATCAGTTGAACTCTATATTATTGTGCCAAGTTGTGACGATGCTCGGCAACTGTAAAGAACATACATTCGCACCAGACAATACTAAACTGCTCCCTACTAACCCCCTCCCCCCAAAAAACAAACATTTTATTTGCTTTTGTGTGAAGTCTCTTGCTGTGAATTTAGGCATGGAGGTGATGGAGACAGCCACTGATTGATGGAGAAGATACAGTCAAGGTGACTGGGTTTATGAGCCACGTTGTATTTAAATATTGAGAGCATCTGTGTGTCTGTGTCAACCACACAATATTATGAATTATTTGACCATACATTTTGTTCAAAACCTGTCACACAAAAAAATATAAGCATGGCCTCCCTAGTGTTTGAAATTATGGAGTGCAGAATGCCCATGAAGAATGCACTTATAGGCCTTAAGGGATAAGGTAAAGGAATAGAAAATATCATTACCTCAGTATAAAAACTACAGACGTCAATAGAAACCCTTAACAGTGCTAGATAGAAATATATATAACATTTAATATACAGTATATATATATATATATATATATATATATATATATATATAGTGTATATATAATGTTATTGATATTCTTAGTCACAATTCTGTGATCAGAATTGACCAGATTTGATCAATACCTGCAGTCATTAAATAAATAGTTCCTGTTTCTGATACAATATAATTGTGATGAACTGGCCCAGGTCCAAGCATTAATAAGTTTGTCTAATAAATGCAACTAAATTATTAACTTAACTAATTATTGGTAATTAATTATAAGTAAGTTAATATTCATGAGCTCATGGCAGGACTCGAGATAGGAAGTCCAAGGGTGACAATAATGTTGGTAAGTAACATGTGAAGACGTTATTTAACTCAGGGGTTTCCAGTGGGCCGCGAGGGAGTGCTAGGGTGTAGAAAGAAAAGCGTTCATAATGAAAAAAAGTAAAAAACTGTATTTACCGGATGTAACATTATTGCCATTTCAGTTTAATCAAAATGTTTCTCTTCAGGTTTATAAATTTAACATTGTTCGTTTATTGGGCAGAAAATAGATGCCTTGTCAGCGTACTACAAACTAGGCTAAATATTGTCCAGATAATTAGGGATGCACAGATATGACATTTTTTGGCAAAAAACTATAGGCCGATAGTGATATTTTGCCGTATTTTTTCATCAGGTTACTGTTTTGCTTAAGAGTTATGCATGTACAGAAACAATTTTATTGTTCTAACAATACATGGATTGGATCTGTTAAACACATGACAGGCCAACATTTTAAGAGAGCAACAATGAAAGATAAATAAAAGATAAAAAGATAATATATATATATATATATATATATATATACACACCGATCAGCCACAACATTAAAACCACCTGCCTAATATTGTGTAGGTCCCCCTCGTGCCACCAAAACAGCGCCAACCCGCATCTCAGCATTCTGAAATGTGTTTCTTCTCACCACAATTGTACAGAGCGGTTATCTGAGCTACCATAGACTTTGTCAGTTCGAACCAGTCTGGCCATTCTCTGTTGTCCTCTCTCATCAGGCGTTTCCATTCGCAGAACTGCCGCTCACTGGATGTTTTTTGTTTCTGGCACCATTCTGAGTAAATTCTAGAGACTGTTGGGTGTGAAAATCCCAGGAAATCAGCAGTTACAGAAATACTCAAACCAGCCCATATGGCACCGCTCTGTACAATTGTGGTAAGAAGAATAGCATCTCAGAATGCTATTCTGTGATCTGTTTTGCCGGCACGAGGAGGACCTACATAATATTAGGCAGGTGGTTTTAATGTTGTGGCTGATCTAGCCATTTATTATCACATTTATTAACTACACCATCTTTTTCCAGAGCAGCCTGTATTTCTCCTGAGGTTACCTGTGGCTTTTTCTTTGTATCCCGAACAATTCTTCTGGCAGTTGTGGCTGAAATCTTTCTTGGTCTACCTGACCTTGGCTTGGTATCAAAAGATCCCCGAATTTTCCACTTCTTAATAAGTGATTGAACAGTACTGACTGGCATTTTCAAGGCTTTGGATATCTTTTTATATCTTTTTCCATCTTTATAAAGTTCCATTACCTTGTTACGCAGGTCTTTTGACAGTTCTTTTCTGCTCCCCATGGCTCAGTATCTAGCCTGCTCAGTGCATCCAAGTGAGAACAAACTCATTGACTATTGATACACAGACACTAATTGCAATTTAAAAAGCCACAGGTGTGGGAAATTAACCTTTAATTGCCATTTAAACCTGTGTGTGTCACCTTGTGTGTCTGTAACAAGGCCAAACATTCAAGGGTATGTAAACTATTGATCAGGGCCATTTGGGTGATTTCTGCTATCATTATGATTTAAAAAGGAGCCAAACAACTATGTGATAATAAATGGCTTCATATGATCACTATCCTTAAATAAAAGACCGTTTTTTTGCATGATCAGTCATATTTTCAAAATAAATGCCAAAATTTCACAATTTCTGCCAGGGTATGCAAACTTTTGAGCACAACTGTATATATATATATAACTGTATATATAAAGCATGATAATTTATGTGGATCGAAAGGGTTATTTCTAAATCATTTTTGCACACTGTTTTTGCAGTTCTACACAATAGAACTCACATTTAACATGATATAAGTTTACAAATTCATATTATGAATTATATTCGACACGCTTTTTTGGATTTCATTTATTTTGTCAGGTATTTCTTAATATTACACAGAAAAACTATTACAAACTTACAATGCAATAAACTTACATAATTAATTATAAATAAACCATTGTTTTTTTTCATATCGCAGTTTTCATGCTTACAGTATGAGCGCGTAAGCATAAAAACGGCTATAAAAACCGATGGTTGATATTTGGCCATTTATTTAGATGGTTAGAGCCGATGGTTTTAATTACTGGCCGATAGATCGGTGCATCCCTACATATCCTTCATAAATTCACAGTATGCACAGTATACATCTTCAGACACTACCTCACCACTGGTCCCACCCCCAACTCACACCATTCGTTGAGGAACGTTGTTGTGGTGGGTCTCGGCGGGTCGCTCCAAACAAACACAGGAATTTTTATAACACCACAGAGACACAGTATTTACAGATTTCGAGAAAATTAACCTATAAATGGAGTACTTATAGTTGTCTCTGCATATTAAGCTGGGATTGGAGAAAGTATTTTCACACAGAAAAAGTTACATAGCTCAGATTTTACTACACAGTAAAGCGGGCTGGCACGTATTTTACCTCATCACTGTGGCTCTAAATCCAACATCTCGTCTGTTCTTCCACGAGATCCTTACATCAGGTGTCCTCGAAGTACAGGTACAACGTGCCTCCATTCTCCTAAGATGTTCGTGTGGACAGCGAACGACGAATTCTACTATGGGGAAGGCGTAGTTAATGCATGTTAATTAGGTCATGCACACGCTCATACCTTGACGCGTTCAGACGTAAGCTAAATAATATTCATAAGACAAGACTTGTCGATTCTGTAATTGGCCTGCTGTATATTAATTCTTGTGTTTTGTCACCAAAATGTATATATTCACAGTAGTTAATATAAAAAATGGTCCTAAAATAAATGTATTTGTTAAAATTGATTTTGTGCTTCAATATTGATTTCTCGTGATGATTTGTGTATGGTTCGTATATAATAGCTTATACATAGGCCTGTTAGAGTACATGCTAGTAGTAATATTTTACACATTTCATTGCATATATTGTGATTGTATGCAAGAGGTAGGCCTATACTGAAAGATCTGATCCAAGGTAAACACAAACACTGTAATTTCTTTGCCATAATTTATTTCAGTAAATAGTTTTCGTCATTTTGTGGTCTTCACCCCGTTTAAACAACAGACACAACACTTGTCAGTAAAGGATTTGTGCTGTGCAATGAGGTTTCATGCTTGAGCCAACAGCTTAATGTTCCCGCTTGACATTCTGCTGAGAATTTACACACGGCAATGGCCTGTCAATCATTTTTCTAACGCATGCATAGGAATGGGCTGACGGAGGAGGATAACGCTGCCATTGTGACATTTATCTTAATGGTGAATATAAGCTTGGCAGATGTAAAGATGTGTGTTTATCCCGAAGTGTGCACATCACTATACACCCATGTGTACACAGGGCTGTAGAATAAAATTCAGAGGCCCTGTTCAGTGCATTTCACAAAAGACAGACATAGTGCATGTTGTATTATGGATCAAAAAGTCAACATTTGGAGTAGTACCAGATTAAAGAAAGAGACAGGTTGGAGGAAAGGTCATTTTAGGACCTTGGGGTAAATTGTAAGGCATTAGATCCATACACACAGGAATGGATATGTTATGGGAATGTAAGTTTATCAGGCTTCAGCAAGGTTCTATAAATTCTTCCTCATGGCAGAGAATTTCCCTTGTGTACTATTCACCTGTGTGCTCAGTGTCTGCTGCAGGGCAAGCAACACACACACTCACACACACAACCACAGTACATGTGTGTGAAAATACTTTCACATGAGCTTCATCTTATTGCTGATCGTGCAGATTTTAGATTGTTGCTGGTAGTAAGATTCTTGTGCAATTACTGCAGTAAGAAACAATTTTTCTGATCTATCTCTGTTTTGATCAATGTAAGAAAATATGTCATTTATATTCAAAATTCAGCCTTCACAAGAAAAGCATACATCAAGTAGGGGATAAAGGAGTAAGCTGTGCCACTTTTTAGTTAAGTTGTCTTTTAGGCAAAGAGAAATGAGACAGGTGAAAGTAATATACCTAAGAAATATTTAGGGTTGTTTGCTATCGACATATTCTGGTCTATAACATAGGGACATACACTCCGTGCACAGTTATTAGGCAGATTGTATTCCTCAGGATTAATTTGTATTGTTGAACAAACACAATGCTCTCAGTCAATCCAAAATGTTATTGAACCTCAAACCTGAATGTTTAACAAAGAAAACGTGTGTTTTGTCTTTCTCAAGGGAATATATAAGTGTGCACAATTATTAGGCAACTAAATTACAAAAATAATTTCTCCCAACTCAATTGTTTATTCTCAATTTTTAGAGTAGGTGCAACAAATAAGTAACACAAAATGACAATTAAATAACATTTTTGGCCTTTCAAAAATATTCAGTGACCAATATAGCCACCCTTCTTTTCAGTAACTGCCATGAGCCTTCCATCCATGGAGTCTGTCAGTTTCTTGATCTGTTCATGATCAATTTTCGCTGAAGCAGCAACCACAGCCTCCCAAATGCTGTTCAAAGAGGTGTATTGTTTTCCCTCACTGTAAATCTCATGTTTGAGAAGGGCCCACAAGTTCTCAGTAGGATTTAAGTCAGATGAGGAAGGGGGCCAAGTCATTATTTGGGCATCTTTGAGGCCCTTGCTGGCTAGGCAAGCAGTGGAGTACTTGGATACAAGTGATGGAGCATTGTCCTGCATAAAGATCATGGCCTTCTTGAATGCTGAGTACTTCTTCCTGTACCACTGCTTGAAGAAAGTACTTTCCAGAAACTGGCAGTAGATTTGAAAGTTGAGTTTCAGTCCATCTTCAACTCGAAAAGGTCTAACTACCTCATCCTTAATTATAGCAGCCCATACCAGTACCCCTCCTCCACCTTACTGGCACCTGACTCGAAGTGGTGCCCTGTGTCTATTAGTGATCCAGCCACGGGCCCATCCATCTGATCCATCAAGATTCACTCTCATTTCATCTGTCCATAAAACCTTTGATAAATCTGTCTTCAGGTATTTCTTTGCCCAATCTTGACACATCAACTTGTGAATATATTCAGTGGTGGTCGTGTTTCAGCCTTCTTGACCTTGGCCATGTCTCTGAGCACTTGACACCTTGTACTTCTGGACACTCCAGGTAGGTTGCAGTTCTGGAATATGGTAGCATTAGAGGATAATGGGTTCCTGGTAGCTTCACGTTAAATTCTTCTCAAGTCTTTTGCAGTTAATTTGCGCCTATTCTTCTCCATGTGTTTTTTGCACCCCAGTTGACTATTTGCAACAAAACGTTTGATTGTCCAGTGGTCATGCCTCAATAGTTTAGCTATTTCAAGAGTGTTGCATCCACCTGAAAGGCATTTTACAATATTTGACTTTTCAGTGTCAGTTAAATCTCTTTTTTGGCCCATTTTACCTGAGGTAATGAAGCTGCCTAATAATTATGCCCACCTTGATATAAGGTGTTAGTCACTTTCGCCACACCCTCCCTCATTACACAAATACATACCACCTGAAAATGATTGAATCCAATAAGCATTCAAGTTTATATGCTTTGGAGTTGGATAATGTGCATGGAAATAATGATAAGATCAGAATACTCACTTGCCTAATAATTGGGCATGCAGTGTATTTTGCTGCATGTTCACATTTTTATAAACCACCATGGAAAAAGTTAAATATTCAGAATATTTGAATATAGCAAAACAATCTTCCACATTTTGTAGTAGTATTTGTATTAGTATTTCCTGCATTTATTTGTCAGATGGCACATATTGCTTTTTCCTTTTTTAAGAGCAAACAGTGAACCCAGCATCTAAAGCCAGTGTGAACAGAGCAGCACCATTGAACCATAAGAAGCTGAAGGAACCTCAACAGAGGGACAAGGAGGATGTCATCACTTTGCAATCTATGTCACTCTGCCATGAACTTCTGTCTTTCTTTACCGACACAGCACAAAAAAAGAACAACTGAGCTCCCTTCTTCCTGAGGTCAGAGGCCAATGTCTTCTTGTCAGGAAAAACAGGCTCAGGGCAACAGGTTAGATCAGATGCTGTGGCCTGTTGATTGGTTGAGGTATGATCAGCTCTGATGAATTGCAGGGGGGGTGGTTGGGGGTGACAGCACGAGAGCGATGAGCTGTGAGGGAATAAGAGCTGACATGAGGAGATTCAGGGTGGTTGAGTCTGTGAGACACAATGACACTGAGGAGAGACACACAGAGAGAGGAACAACAGAGCGATTGAGAGACAGTATCAAAGAGCATGTGTGGTATGCTGGAAAAATATAATTTTGGTCAATTAAAAAGGTATTTACAGAGATTATGTATACATTAGTACTTGTCATACGCAAACACACAATGTCTGAGATGTGAAACAGTGCACAGGCAAACCATACTGCCGATATCATTTTTTTAAAATATCTATACATAAACAAAATAAAAACAGTACAGTACAGCAGACATAACCCATTTGTTCATATGTTTACTATATTATATACAGTATTTGTATTTATTTTTTAATAACAAGAAATCAAAAAATAAAATAAAATAAAAAAAAAAACTCCTCTGCACTCTGCCCACCTCTACCAGCTGTGCAGTGTCACGTGCAAAGAGAACTCACTCCAGGGAGCACTGTAGGGGAATGAAGACCCTACTCATGAAAAGGTTAAGCGTTACATGTTAGTTTAAACTTGCAAATTCTGTGAATTTAACCCCTTTTATGCCTGTTAACTGTGAGTTAAGTGTTCTAGTGCTTTAATGAATCCAGCGTCTTTACTGAACTTAAGCCTTCAGACATGGTGGATTAAGAGTATTATTCACTGGAGTAAATGTTTTATTTGTTTATATTCATTTATTTCTTCAAATGTATTGTTAAAATGTGGTTTAAACCAAGAAAAAGGGTATTTAAATTGCTCGTCTCTGAAATGACATGTTTATACATTGCCTTTGGTAAAAGTGTGAATAAGTATGTCCAATTTATTTAATAATCTGTTTATTTTATCATGTTACTGTGACATAAGATATAAGTATATATTGAAATTCATTCAAGATAAAATATCTTTGAGGAAGCACTGCATCTGTGTTGTTCCTTCTCTAACCTTCTCCTCTTTTCAGGAGTACTACACATGCATGTTAGGAAAGGAAAGAGAACTAATTCAGTGAGGAATGAATAGAAACTCAGTTGACCTGAGATGTTTGTCACTGGCATTCAATAATTTCCATGGACCTTACACCATGTGATTGTTACATTTGCTATTGTATGTTCAAAAATAAAAAAAAACATACTGAAGCATTAGGGAGGATTAAAGTAAATCAAGTTGTGAAACATATTTTTATCATCAATGGTTCAAACAGATAAATGGTGTGTATTTTGATAAAATATAATGGAACTTACAGAAAACAATTCAGTTCAAGCAATAAGCCATGTGTTACAGTGATTTTATAACGTGGTAAATTAGTTGTAACACACAGACTAGATAAAAGACATCAATGTTAAATAAACAGTTACATTTATTATTAATAATTATCAGAATAAACCATTCTTCCACCAAGTAATATTCTGTAGTTTATTATCCTAACTGTAGGCTGCAACATATCAACTTGGCACAATAATATAGAATGGTCAGTCACAGGCAGTGTTGGGTAAGTTACTTAAAAATAGTAATCCACTACAAATTCATATTATAATCATATTACTTTAATAATTACTTCATTGAAAAAGTAATCACATTACTAATTACTTTAAATTACTAAAGCTAAAACACATTTCCTCTTAACAAATACAAAATAATGCTTATATTTGTTTCTTGTTCATACACTCAGCACCTCACATTTGTCCTTCACAATGACTCGTTATGGACCAACATTTATGTATTCTACATAAAAAATATATTAGAAATAAGCATAACCCTATAATGTACTTAAAAGTAATAAAGTAATTGAAAGTCAATAACTGTAATCTGATTACAATAATTTAAAATGTATTGCATTACACTACTTTTTGACTAATAAGTAATTAGATTACAGTAACGAATTACTTTGTAATTGGATTACACCCAACACGGTCACAGGTGTGCATTTATAGTCATGTGGCTTAGAACAATTGCTCATCCAATCTTAGAATTTAGAGTCAGAACCATCCCTTTTATAAAAAACAGTAAACACTCATGATAAAGGAATGGACTGCCTTGGAAGGATAAATAAACCTATTGGGTGATTACTGTGTTACTACTATTCCTTGTACTTTCCATTGTCTAATCATTGATGGAGCAACAGCAACTCCCATTATCTTTAGCTACACTATAAAAAACTCTTCGATAAATATCCATACATACGGTATCTTTATAGCAAACTGCATTCTGTTTGCCTCCATTCTACCTTGTTGCTTTATGTTTGCTTATCTCCAGGTTTTTTTATTCACTCTTTTCTTTTTTGTTAATTTTTTTTCTACACCTGATATGTCAATATGGACTTGACCTCTATTGGCGAACCATTTCTGTGATGTTAAACCCAGCAATAGCACTGAAAAGCAGCTTTAAATTAAACAAGGGAGAACACAGACTGTTGTATAATTTATCTGGACCTCCTGCAGGGATTCCACAGTTCAGTCCTGTTGCTGACTAGATTGGAAATGTCTTTTTTCCTGGTGTTTGTATGATACACAATGTGAATCCAATGTGGACCCTGTGAATTAACTCTTTAAACATTCATTTGGCTTAAGCAAGAAGAGAGGAAGGAAAAACTCTTGATTTCATATACAATTAATAAGTTAATAAAAAGGGATTTTACCATACACACTTTTTCTTCTCTCATCATTCCCTCGGATATCAAAAATATGTCTGAGGGATTAAAAACCGCATGTACGCGTGCACAGACATACAACAACAACAAAAAAGAGAGGGAGAGAGAGAGAGCAAGAGAGTACGAGATAGAGAAAAAGGAAGAAGAATGTGCAGGCAATGATGTGCCTCAGAGGCTCCCTTCTGCCTCCCAAAATATCCAGCGCGGGAGCCGCACGAGGCGGGAGCGAGGCGGCCCGCACTCCCCAGAGAGCCGCGCCGCTATCATTAGCGAGGGAGATGGCAAGCTCAAGTGGCATACAAACTTCAGCAAAACGTCAAGTGAGAGGAGTGCGCCACTGCCGAGCTGGCAAACTCCACCAAATTAATACGGCTGAAAATAAAAAACAGGACAACTTTCAACCAGCCAGTGAGGCAGAGTGAAAGAGAAAACGAAAGAATGTGAGAAGTGCAAGAGTGGATGAAAGGCAGGGGGAAGAAAGTATGGGTCTGTGCCGGGTTGCACATAAAAGATACATTCAATTTGGAGATCTGTGCTGGGGCTTTTCTCTACCTCAGCGACTCGGCGGTCGTTTGAAGGGAAGAGACACGGGCGCTTTCCTGATGAGGTCATCAGCAGGGTTTCAGAAACAGAAAACTTTTGACTATTAGTATTCCGCCGAACATAATTGAATCCTAAACGAAATTCTCAAACAAATCACTACACACCCGTGGAAACAGAATATTATTCCAGTAAAGAGAAAACACAAATGTACATGGTGCTTTGGAAGTAATGCTGTAAAATGCTCTTAAATAATATACCTGGTTCAATACAAGTTAAGCTCAGTCCACAGCATTTGTGGGACAGTGTTGATTACCACAAAAAAAAAAAACAAAACTTTGGCTTGTCCATCCTTTTCTCTAAAAATAAAATAAAATCTGGGTTACAGTGAGGCACTTACAATAAAAGTAAATGGGGCCAATGCATAAACGTTAAAATACTCACTGTTTCAAAAGTATAGCCACAAGACGTAAACAATATGAGTGCTAATATGATTTTAGTGTGATAAAATCGCTATCTGTTGAGTAAAAACGTATGTCCTATTTTACAACTTCGTTGCCATGACGATGTAGCGTCATAGACACTAAAATCCTGCCAAAATGATGATTTAAACAACTTTACAGCTCAAACAATAAACCAGTTTAAACAGAATTAATGTATTTTAATTTGTAAGCTTCAAATTTCTGCCTTTAAATGCCCCAAAAATTGCCCCTATTCACTTCCATTGTAAGAGACAAATTGTAACCTTGATTTTAGGAAAGGAGAGAGAAGTTGAAATTAATTATTGTGGTTATCAACATTATGCCACAAATGCTGTCAATTGAGCTTAAAGTTGAAGTATGTAATTTCTGTGCCACTAGTGCCACCGAATGGAATTGCAAAAAAACAGCCTGGTCTCATGAAATTTACGTGACCATTGCAACGTTTTTGCTAAACTGAAATATGTGCTTCATAACACGTTTGGCTGCACTTTTCAAGTGAAATGTCCAACAGAGGGTGCCAAAAAAGTTAAATGAAGTTGTAATCTGACAAGGTTTTTAAGGTGAATTTTAGATGGAGGTTTTAATAAAAACATACCTCCCTAACCTAAAACTTTACCCTAAACTTAACCAACAATTTCTGAAAAGAGAAATGAGAGTTTAACAAAACAGACATCCTTGCCCTTAACCAACACCTAACCTTAACCGAGAGTGTTTAAAATGCAGAAGCGAAATGAAAAGCACATTTTCTGAAGCAACCATGTCATTTTGTGTTGCTTCTATGACTCTGTTGAGTCACATGTCAGCTTGAGTTCTTGTCTGGTTTTGAATTGCGGTCCTTCGAGTCCAAAGTCCAACGCTCTATGAGATGTGCTACCACTTCAAGCGTTAAAATTGATAATTTTTCAAAAGATGCGTTAGAGTAAAAGTGTCTCAATTTCATAACATAGCAGGGTCTGAGTAATAGAGAGAAAAGTAAGTGTTTATAAAGTCATAATCAGCCATTGAAATCATGATTTGAGTGTAAGTGAATAAAACACACAGCTGTTGTACGGCCTCTAGTGTTCATTTCACCTGGAAACTGTGAGGAATTGTTCCTGGAGACACATATAACAAGTTTTGTATAATGTATATAGAGTCACGTTTTCACTGTGAGACCAAGTTGAAAAATAAAAAATGTTTTTAAAACTGCTTTCTGAATAGCCCCTCAACTGCCGTTGATCAAACAAAGAGATAGTCTCACCCCAAACTCATACCAATGGTCAAGTAACGTTGTTGGGGCGGGTCTAAGCGGGTCACTCAAAACAAACACAGGAATTTTTATAATGCCACATAAAGACAGTGTTTACAGTTTTCATGAAAATGAACCTACAAATGGCTTACTTGTAGTTGTCTCTGCATAATTAGCTGGGATAAGCTTAAGTATTTTAACACTGAAAAAGTTACATACTTCAGCTTTAACTTGTATTTAACCTGGAATATTCCCTTAAAGACGTTATTTTCATAAAGAGACTCGTTGTCATACAATATCTGTTTTAAGTGTAAATAATTCCTTCCAAGCCTAGAGGAGGACACATATTGTACCATCCAATAAAATATTTCTGAACTGACATTAGGCATCCCCATTAAGGGATAGTTCGCCCCAAAAATAAAAATGCTATCGTCATTCACTCACCCTCATGTCATTCCAAACCCATGACATTCTTTCTTCTATGAGACATAAAATGAGAAATTTTGAAGAAAATGGTCGCTCTTTTCCATGCAGTTACAATGAATGTTGATTGGAGCTTTCAAGCTTTGCACATTACAAGTATCATAAAAGTGAACAAATGACCAATAATTGAAATCCATTGAAAAGATCCAACTAAAAAGAACGATTTGTTTATGATTTGCTAGAATTTTAATTTTTAGGAGAATTATTCTTTTAATTTACCATGAAAGGTTTACATAATCTATGCAATAAAGACAGGAGAGAGACACAACTGCCCTTGGAATGGAACTGTCCTTTTCCAGCCCGGCAACAGCATAATGATGGACATTAAATTACTGGTTTAAAGATGGTGCAGAATTTAGGCTGAAGCTCTTTACAATTCAGAGCCATAATTACCAGTTAGATTTAAATAAACAACCAGGTTTCCGACTGACCGCTCTTTCAGGAACATTTTGGCTGGTGCTGTTGGTGATTTCTCTGATCTGAACCGCACTTCTAAAGTAAAATATGCTCAAAGACATAGTGATGTACTTTTGCATGCATATGAAAAATGGACACATACCATAACTGTCACAAAAACTTTTAATGTATATACTGCTTTCTGCTAACATATATCATAAATTATAACCTTGTGTACACAAATACGTAATGCATGCAAACACAGTGTCATCCCTCAACCCCTGCCCACAATATTTAGCTGAATAGATGCATTCTATGAACCTAAGGGACTATCTTGGCAGAGCTATTTTCTCAAGGGGTGGAAATACTTGAAATAAATATGTCAACGAAACCAACAATTTCCCCCTTTTTTTATTTTTTCCTCCCAATTTCTTGAAAACATCAACTGAGAGAGCCAATGGCATGACTGAATGTACAACATGGCACTAAACTGGCATTGTGTCAGGATTTTGTTCCCCACACCAGTTTTAGAACAGAGAAAAAAAAGAATTGCATGAACTCCAAGCACAGATCCCAACACAGTGATGCCTTCTCCGAAACTCATCCGAAACCTATTTGTGGCTCTTTACCACAAAACCACTAAAGATACTGAACACAGCCTGCCTGGCAAAGTACATGTATGAGGCAGTTAAGTTGGGGACATTCTGTTTTTTTTTGTTGTTGTTGTTGTTGTTTTTGTGGCTGGTGAGGAAGATTTTTTATTTATTTTAATCCTAAAAAGTAAGACTTTGAGGTGTCCTTGCAACATTGTAAGTAAATGCACTGATTACATATATCATTTATTCACAGTGCATGGTGGCACAAACACAAATCAAGTCTCTACTGATTTTGGTGTGCACTTGGGACTAACATGTCTCTTGTTTTCTTCTTCCAGGCTAAAAACTGTTTATTGTTCCGAGCAACTGCCTTTTTGGTTGTCTCCAAAGCACTCTGTGGATAGCGGCACCGTTAAATAAAAACCTGGGTGTTTGACATTAAAAGAATCAGTTTAGCGCTATCTTGGTCTGCTATGAAGTCTGCTTTTTATTGTTTTAAGTAGTTTTCACATACATGGGGTGATCCGGCACTCATACAAATCCTTTCAACACAAGTGATGCTACATCAAATACAAATGACGCCAACATCAAATGCTTCTATTAGCTAACCTCTACAGGATCGGGCAGGTAGTGTACGATTAAACAATTCAGATTCACACTAGTCTGCGATCTTTACATTTGCCCAAAAGAATTATTAAACACCAACTGTAGATAACTGCATGCTAAACCATGTGCTATTTATACCTTCTATCACCGTACTTTAGATGTGATGGGGGTTTTTTTCCCCCTCCTGTGGAGGAGTAGTTTTATTATTTAAATTTTCACTTTAATACTTATTTGAACATGCTCCCTCTACCATTTTGGTCTGTGACTATGGATACACAAGATCAAGAGATGATGCATTTTTAACTTGAAAAAATATAATATCAAAGCACCAATGACCCTTAATGAACTATGCAGAATTTTCATGACCCTGCTCTCTCCCTTTTCTTTTACTCTAATGATGAAATACTTTTGCTTATACAATGGCAGCTGTAGTATTAGCAGGGCTACTGTTTGAACCAGGAGTCACTTCTAACTGGAGAACATTTCAAAATCAAAGTCCCCTTCACATTCAGTGCACCTTACAAACATTGATAATCACTTTTCCTTCAGCTTTCTTCTCCCCACCTGAAACATCTTATTTGCTTTGATTATGCTGTTTAAATGATTAGCATGGCAGCTCTGTGGAGACATGGGCTGATGGCGCTCAGTCTCCTGCTGAGCACACCGAACTGGGTTTGAATGAAGATGAGCTCACCCTGTCACATCACATGCGAATGCATATGAACACACACTCCAACATACCCACACACACTCAAACACTGTACCAGATTGTATGACATAAACACAACAACAAACAGGTCTCTTTCTTTATAAACTGCATCTGTAGTTCCATCATCTATAAGGCAGCTTTGAATGGACTGCATCTAATCTCCCTTATATGAGCTAAAGAGCCTTACAGTCTCCATGGTGACAGTGGGCAGCCAAGAGTTAGGAGACATTCAATATATAATGACACACAAGAAATAATGGTATGTTATGGTAAGTTACAGTAAGTTAAGAAAGACACAGCAGGAGGATTTCATACATTGTGTATGTTTAATTTAAACCAGTTCATTTGAAGTAGGCTTTCATAAATAATATAAATATATGTATTTAAATGTGAAAAATAGCTTTGATTTGCCTTTTTTATTGTGGGTCAGGAATTTATTCCAATTAAATTAATTCCTTCATCTTCATGATGGTCTTCTTTAAGGTCTTCTTTAATATTCTTCAAAAATGATTACACAAACTGATAGACAAAAATATTATTTGACATCTTAAATGCACATAACAAAATGTAGATTTTCAAACATTAACAACCCTCAAAAATATTTTAGGCCTTGCAAAACTGCACATTTGTGGCTAAAACAACATTGTTTTAACTTGGATTTTGTAGACATTTGAATGATATACCCTAAATATGACATTAAAAAAAAAATTACATCCACATACCAAAATAGATGCCTATAACCAAGACACCCTATATCATTACACCCACTTATAACTGATTATATTAAGCCTATGTTACCGGTTATCCTGAAAATGAACAACATGTGTTACAAATGTTAGTGTTATGTTTCATCATAATAATCCATGTCACCAGAATACTAGACAAATTTGACTAATACTAGTGACTTCATGATCAATGACAGACATGACAGTAATCAGAAAATAAAATAATAGGATAAATATATAAATAAATAAGAGAATTTTTAAAAAGATATATATTTAAAACGATTTCACAGATCTAAGGGGGGAAAGAATGTAAATGCAAATAAATAAATAAATAAAAATATTTAATTGTTGCAATTTTTATTGTAAAATGTTTGTTAATGTAAAATTATATTATTATTATTATTGTTATTAGCCATAGTAATAATAGTAGGATTAGGAGGAGTGATATTGTCATACTGATTTTATTTGTACCCGTGTTCTCAATTAAATTACATGTTTAGGCTATATTGATTAATGCATATCGCAGATTTATTTTTATTTTTGTAATTAATAATTTTGTCTAAATTCATATAAAAACATGAATGACAAAACAGTTCGTAAAATGATTTTTTCCCCCCTAATTTTCTTTGTATTATAAAGCTACCCAAATACATGCACTGTCATTTTCAAATCTCTTGGAGTTTCCCATTAAATGGAATTTAAAAGTTATGCATATTTTCTTTGTGATTTATCAGAATGGAGTGTTACCAGTCGCTTTAAAGGAGAGTTTTTACGATACAGAGAACTGCGTGTTTGTCTTGTACTTTACCGCCACCAGGTGGTTAAATGTCAGAACACTTCTACCTGCAGAGAAAAATAGAAGAGCTCTTTAAAGATCTGGAAACGCATTCCCCTGTTCTGTCCTTCATGGATGTAAAGCTCTCTTCAATGTGTTGTTATACTATCAAGTTACTTCTATAATTAATTTTTCTAATTTTATAATGATGAAAACTAAAGCAAAAAAGCAGATAGTGAACTGTCAGTCTCCCTCCTTTTCAATATGAAAATGCTTACTTTACAAACAAAATAATACAGTTATATTTAGTTCCAGTCCTCTAATCTGATTGGACAAGTGGTTTGATTTGACTGGGATGATTCACTAATTGTATCACCATGGATGGGAGGGTTACTTTTGAAATGTATTCCACTACTGATTACAGAATACATGCTGTAAAATGTAATTTGTAATGTATTCCATAAGATTACTCAAGGTCAGTAATGTAATGTAAATACTTTGGATTACTTCTTCAGCACAGATTTTTTTATTACTTGTTTTGACTATAAACAAGTTAATAATAAGTGAATAAAATCTGCCAGTACAGTAAGATAAAATCCACCAATATTAAAATACATTCTCTGAACAAAGCCTAAATATCTTTTTCAGTGTTACTTATAAAACAAGATAAAGTAAATGTATCTTGTTTTACGGACTTTTCGATATTTTTACAGAAAAACAGTACACAAATTCAAAGGTCTTACTAAAGGGAAAAATACAAATGTGTGCTCTAATGTGGATTTTCTTGATAAAAAAAAAAAAAAAAAAAATTGTATAATCATGCCTGATAACAGGTGCATGTAAAAGGGCTAGAAATAGCATTTAAGTTTAGCAAAAAGCTAAATGTTTACATGACAATTTACACGAGATTAACCAATTCTGCTGCTCCAAATTTACTTCAAAACCCCACAGAGCAAGCAAAACATCATCTTTTTATGATCATATGTGGATTCACTCTGTTAAAAACCCAAGGAAAACTTCCTCAATGACGTCATATCCACCTTTTCACTCATAACAGTTTGAGAGCATCCTCTGTCTGCACGTATGAATGTAATATGTCATAAGAAAGTGTATCACCTCTGTTCAAACTCTCCTCAGATTGCATCATTTATATGGATAAAAGTTTTACAACTGAATAGACTAATATAAAATGCAAAGTAATCTCTTCAGTAATCAAAATACTTTTTGAATGTAACTGTATTCTAATTACCAATTATTTAAATTGTAACTGTAGTAGAATACAGTTGCTAATATCTGTTACATGTATTCCGTTACTCCCCAACCCTGAGTATCACTCCACTTGTGTGTATTGCACCGTTCCAAACCAAGGTCTATAATACCTGGAAAGAGCTATTTGTTACATTCCCATTCATCTTAATGGCAGTTGCCCAGCTGGCACATGATCCCCCAGAAGTACACAACCTGCAGGCTGCCTTTTATGGCTTCATGGGCATATTTCGTGTTTTTAAAAGCCCTTCAAAAACAATCGATCACTGGTAAAACATCTATAATAATATAACTAAATATCTGCGATTTCTTTTTTTTTTTTTAAGTAAAAATTGTGAGAATACACATTACTTTTGAATGGCTGTCAGTGGGGATGCTTTTTTGCTATCATGGTGCAGTTATGGCATCTACTAGAGATGTTAACCGAGTGACTCTCACCAGCCAATTCCTGACCAGCCAGTTCCAAACAGGCAGTTTATCCTGCTTTGTCTTCATTTGGAACTATTTCTGCTATCAGAGATTAAATATACAAAATTACTTACCATACTGTCAAAAAGAAAAGAAAAAACTATAAAAGAAAAAATAAAATGGTTGGGTAAACTAAAATGTGCTTCACACATGGTTTCATTCAAATTAACTGGCATATTTTGAATCAAAAATATTTAACATAACTAAACCAACCTGAAAACATTGTTACACAAACAAAAGTAATCTTAAGGGTTAGATCAAGTAGTAAAAGATTTTTAACCTCATGTGACCCCGCGTCCACATGCGTGGACGTAGTATTTTGGCTTCGCTATAAGCAGCACATAATTGTAATCAATTTAAACCTACTGAATACTGTTCACAACACTCTAGACTGTCATTTAAGGGTTAAACATCTGCCATGAGTCATGTGACAACATGACGCTGATTTCTGTGAAACACTTCTACGGGTGCAGAGCCAAAAAAAGTGTCTCTGGTAAGAAACCTCTAAGTTTTTTCACTTGAAACCTGTTTGGGTGTAAAGAGTAGCGTCTCTAGTTTCGTTTGATATGCCGCTTTAAATAAACCATTTATTTTTTGATAAACATTTGATAAAATTAATTTATTTTTGCCGATAAACATGATGTCCACATATGTGAATTTTGGGACATTACTCCCTTAAAAGTTGAAAAAACATGTCAGTTATTTTGAATAACTTTCAACATTAACACATCTATGGGTCATTTCGCTTCATTTTAATATACATTTTGATACATTTTACTTTGTTATCACTGTACAATATGGTTCTATTCATTAACATTAATAAATGCATTCCTATATTCACTGTGCATTTTCACACTGAGAATCAATGGGCTCATCCAAAAGCGGAAAAGTTTTGCTTTCAGATGCTTCATATGGAGTATGAAAATAAGGTGAATTTTGAACTCTTCTGAGACCAGCGCAGACAGACAGCACACTGGAGATGAAGTCTTTCACTAAATTAGCATCCTATATCTTTCTATGCAGCTAAATGCATTCACTCCTAAAATCCAACCAAAAGTTCAGTTTCAGGCTGCAGATGATGTTTGGACCACTCAACATGGTTGACAAACATGAGACAATGGTAATCAGTACATAGATTCAGAAATTATAATTTTATTTTAACATGGATGGCAGTGATTGGATGAATTACTGTACTTTGAATCAGAATTAATTTTGCAAATTTCTAATGTAATGTCTGTAACGTCTCAAAAACTTGAATAACCAACACTCTTGCAAACATAATAAACAATTTGATGAAAACAATTGGACTTTCTATAGCTTGGTTTTATTTTAAATTTGACAACAGTCCAGCTGTCCACATATGTGGACATACAAATTTAGAATTTTTTTGTTGTTGTTGTCTTGTTTTTTAGGTGCTACTAGTTACAAATCAAAAAGGGAAATGGAAAATGCACACAGCAGTCATGCTAGAGTCTCAGCAGGTTAAGATAACAATGACACATTACCACTTTTTACAGCGTTGATGTTAACTTGTATATAGAGCTGTTGTATAGAAGCAATATCAGCTAAATATAGCAATTAAAGCCAGAAAAAACATCTGATTACTGACAAACATATCAGTGCTGCCTTTCTGTGTTTTTACTTCTCTAATCTAGTTTGGCATAAATGCCTCCATTTATATTTGAGGATAAAGCAACAGAAGGCAGAACAGCCACCAGATACTTCGACTGTAGCCCAATGTGCAGAAAGATAGGCAGGCCAGCACGTTCTCATTCCATCCTCACCATGAAAGCCAAAGGAGGCACATAAAGAAATGAAAGTGTTCCATTCTGCCCAATTCCCTGCCAACATCTGTCACTGCCAGTGCTTTGCATTTGTGGTTTATGTTTGTTTTTGGCTTTTGTGTGCACAAGTGGGTGTGTGTGTGTGTGTGTGTGTGTGTGTGTGTGTGCATAATTGTGCCTGTGTGTGAGGGTGTACTGTCCAGCATCCTTGTTTACAGTAGTCTATTGTGGGCTATGTTGATTGCCCTTGACAGGTGTAACACTTTCTCTCTCTCTCTCCTACCCCCTGTCCATTTTTGCTTTAGTTGTTTGCTGTCTATCACCCAATCTGGCCTCACTGAAATAATGAATCCCTCTGATAAGCGTATGTGAGCTGCAGACTCAGCTTCACATTAGTATGGTCATGTTCTCATTGAGTAGGTGCACAGAGACACCGTCCCTTGACGCAATACCGCGAATGAGGCCCTTTCTTTGTACAGAGCGAAGAAAAAAAAAGAAAAAACATGCCTCGCTTTTCATGCCTAAGGCACTCGCACACCTACAGCTACACTGGGAATGAGCAACTGAAAGTGTGAGGGTGGAGAAAGTAGAAAAAATAAGATCAAACAAATGAAAAGAACGAAAGACACCAGAAAAGATGTGTGAAAGTGAATGTGTGAACCGAATGAGAGACTAAACGCTAAACTCGCCGCTTCCAATTGCAGAAATTCACACTTGGTGAGCTGGAGTCAGATCAATAAATCATCACCAGTCCATCTGTGTTCTATCAATGAAGAGATTAAAACCGGCCTGTTTTAGCAATCAAAACATTTCCAACATTTGTAAAATCCATTATCTCCAAAATCAGATCCAACAAGCAGAAAAAAGTGGACTCGGAGATCACAGATGAAGCTGAGAGAGACTATGAACACTATAAATTAAAAACACCTTCACATTTTTTTGAGTCCCACTAAAGGGTCTCAGTAAACTTTCAAAGGGGCCATGAGATTACTTAAAATAAGTTATATTAAAAGAATCAGACTTCATTAAAATGCTTAAAACGGCTAAAAATCAAGATGTAGGCCTAAAACATATAAATTGAAAGTTCTTGAAACCTTTGGAATCATAAAACTAATTGTGATTAAGTAACATAATCTATTCACTAGTTAGTTTCTGAGGGATGGGGGACTTCAAATATTGTCCTGGACAATGGTGGGCCTTGGAGTCACAAAGAGTTGAGAACGGCAACAAGTTTTGCATGGGCAAGTAACACTTACATTTTCTTAAGAAAATGTAAATATCTAGTCATTTTGGCAATTCTATTTGGTGATACAAGTAGCACATACATTGCATACTTCACCCCTAATATTCAAAACACCTGCATTCTTAGGTCACATCCACACTAATCCATTTTTGTATGAAAACTCTCAAAGTATGCAGTAAATGAGAGCATTTTCTAAACTCTACATTTTCGGTGGAGCAAAACGCTGTTCCAGTGTGGATGAGAGGCATAAACATACAGCAAAATCGTGTGAACGAGACCTATTATAGGGGTATTTGCACTTCATGCATTTTTACTGATCTAATTGTTATCCGATTGAATAAGCACATTCAATTTATATTTGGCCACATAAATGTGTCTCTGCCAAACGGATATAAATCCAGTCTTCAATTCCCACACTATGTACAAATAAAACAGAGCTCACTTCTGTGATTATGCTAATGCTGGGCAGCGAATTTAAAAGATGTGATTTATTATTTGATTCCAAGGGACTTTGCCCAGTGTGCATGTCTGTGTGTGTGCACTGTGTATTTTTCCCTTCGGGGCTTCTCGTAGGTAAGATGCTTCATGTGCGTCAACTGCGCTCATTTTCAGTGTTTAGTTTCAGTTTCTCCAGCGATCTGCATCAAATATATTAAGAAAAAAGTTCTGTCTCTCCTACAACGTGCATCTGTTTCTTGATCTGTTATTTTTTATTGCGTGGCATGAGCCCTATCCACAATATTCCTGAGTCCCATGACGCTTTGTCGGCTATATGGGCGGAACTTCCAGTTAAGCTTACTCAGTCATTATGTTATGTACTAACGCAGCATTAAAAATGACAAAAACTTGAGAACAAATGATCACAGAATTATAGTGAGGCGATATTGTTCTTCCCTACCTACCTGTTAATGATTAAGGGTTTGAGGATGATGGCCAAACATCACAAATAGAAGCATTTTAGCAATTTTGTTGAGTCTTTATCCATCGATGGAAGAACCTGACCAGACTAACCTGAAAAGCTATGTAGCCTATTAGCACCTTCACAGCTGTAAAGTTGGACATGTTTTGAGAACTGTAGATAATTATGGTTATTTTAAAGCATATATTGAGTCTAGTCAGAAGAGTTTGTTGTACTGAGATTATGTACTTAATGCAGATACAGGGGAGGTCCAGACAGCAGGATGCTTGTGTATTACAGGACTCAGGCAATGAGACTGTCATGCTGCCGTTTTTTAGATAAAATACAATTATTTTGCAGGAGATGAAGGTGTTGTAAACTCAGTCTAGCTTTATAATTGTTAGTTTACATACATAATCTCCATATCTAAATGCTATAACCTACATTAAATATTTTAGTGTTGACAGTTCCTGCTGACTGAATTATTGTTCTTGTGTAACATTGTACACAAAAGTTCAATGTTCTCTGTAAAGCAACTATAAAACCGTATGTATTATTAAAAGCACTTTACAAATAAATTTAATTGATACTTAATGTCCATACTGTTTTCCAAATCACCTTTTCCCTTTAAGGGAAGACATTTTGCAAAGACACTCAAAATAAAGTGAATTGCAGGCAGGAAAAATGCAGGAAAGAGGACAATCACAATATAATTAATTTCAAACATGATAAAACATCTCACTACTGTACATGTCTCATCCAATAATAATGGTCTTCCACTCTAGAATTTATCCATTTAGCATCACATAATGAAAACAGTTGAAAACATCATCACAACTCCCAGACTGTTGAGGAACAACACTGTTCCTTCGGCATTACTTGAGTAATGGCATTACTCATTAATAATGCCATTTCAAAACATGTGAAGCATTCACAATGAACAAACTCTCAAAATGTCTAATGAACTTTCAGCACATGTACACACACCTGTTAGCAAAATAATGCTATAGTTTATGTAACTCATTGCGCTCCGTTTCTGGACATCTATCGCAGCCGGACCGTAACGGTGGATAATACAAATAATCCCTGCTGTTGACTTCTTGCCAATAAAGTGAAAAGAGCACACAAACAAATGATTCCAGGCTTTTTCAAACAGATGTTCCTACGTCAGCCCTTCTGTTGGCAGCAGATGGAAGATTCAAGAAACAGCATCTGGAGTGGTTTCTGATCATAACATTGCTGTTTTAGACAAAACTTTATTGATTGATCCTAATTGATTATTAGGATAACCATTAACTGCACAAAAAAATTTTGAGACATTTTACCACATTTAAAAAGCAAGAATCTAACCGCAAGACACGCAAGCAAGCAGAGACCGGCTACACACAAAACACCAGCCAATCGCACTTCCACTAGCCAACCGGAAATTCTGCCCACCTTGCGAAATACAGTGGACTCACTGAGAATATTGTGGATACAAATATGCGGTAGCTAATGTTATGTTTCAAATTTTTCCTATGCTGACGTAGCGCTGTCTGGACCGAATAAAGTTTACATATGTGGCTTGAACAGCCAGATGCATTTATACTTGACCAAGTTTTGAATGACATGCATCTCAGACCACCTCCGGAAGTGAGTGATTGGATTTATATCTGTCTCATATCTGTCTTGGAGGGCATTTACACTTGGTCTTTTCATGATCGTATAGCAATCCAATCAGTAAAAACCAAGTATAACCAAGGTGTAACCCCAAATCAAAGTGATTTAGAATCAATAAAGCTTAATCTGTTACATTCCCAATATTTTATTATACAAAATACTATTTATTTATATAATATTCTATTTTAACTTCTCCTGAATATGCATGAAATGCCCACACCTGTGCCTGACATTGCTACTCTTGACAGCCAGTTGTTTCAAAGATGTTTGCATAGGCAGAGACTGGGTCAGAGCTATTCCTTAACTTACCCTCTCCAGCTCAGACTTTGTCCACTTTAACTGGCCTTTAAACAGAGAGCGTTTTCCCTCCCTTACTGTGGCAATCTATCGCTGTGATAAGATCTCTCCATTTTCCCAGCGGTGGGCCAGTCATCCTGGAAGAGCTTTGTCCTGTGTGCTGATAAGAATGTTTTCTCCTCCAGTTCTAAACTGCTACACTAGCCTTAATGATAGAAACGCTGTCTGGTTTCACCACCAGCCAACAAGACCAACCTCTGCACTCATAAACAAGTCTAGATCATTTTACATCTCCTCTCTGTGTACATATATATATATATATATATATATATATATATATATATATATATCGTCGTGCAGGTGTTTCAGACATATGACTGGCAGCTTTCCAATCATCTAGCGCTTTCCATGAATAGGTTACAATTTGGAGTCCCATTACTTTATATTAAAAAAAATTAAAAAATTAAAAAAAAAAAAGCTAGTTTTAAACACATCAAATCTCATTTAAAATGGGGTATTTTGGCCATCTCGCCTGTATCCAACAATTAAAATTATACAACAAAAGCTGTATTCAGATGGCAATTATTTTACATGGGGACGTGTGGTAATTCCAGCATTTACAGGGGGTAGGCTAGTCAGTGCTTTTATTGCCATCTGAATCCGAAATGTCTGTGTTTTTCTCCCACCCCCCGCAAGAAAATTCCCAGGGGGGTGCAGCGTGAAGCATCTACATGTTTCCATTGATCATGGTATAAATATTGGGGGGGGTTGTACTTGTGGTGATACCTCCCCCCATCCCCACTGAAAACTACGCCCCTGACTAAATACATTTATACATAGGGCTTGCATGACTACTCATTTATTGGGGTGGAGTAGTCCCAGAAAAGTTGCGGGGTAAATGTCTATCTTATTTAAAAGGTTTAATTTCCACCTCCACTTTTAAAACACTGAAAGATAATTTCAAATGATGTCCGTCATTTTGATAGATAAAACATAAGAAACCCATTTTTACCATAGCTCCTCAAATTTCATTTAAACTGTCTTTACTGTCCTGGATATGTGTGGCTTATAGCCTATATCTCCTTGTGTGCACTTATGAGAGAACGCGCAAGCGGCGCAACTGAGGTGATGAAGGTAATGAAACATGCATACCCCCACTGACAGATTTATTTGGCTGCGTTGATAAACAGTCTTGTCCCTATAGTTTCTTGATTCGTTTAATTGCTCTTCGCGAGAATTTTGGCTTGCTCCGTATATGAGAATGTACACTGTAAATGTCCGCAACGCTTTGCAGAGCAGTTCCCTCATGCTTTAAACATTTTATTTTCACTTAAGCGTACTTCCAAACATATTTAAACGCAAATACAGACGAAAACAGTTTGTGGAGTAACATTGTAAACTGCATTATTTTTCCCTAATTACAAAAATGTAACATTCCTTAAAATTAAGATACCCTAGTAACATTATGTATTACATTTTTTACAGCATGGCGAAAAGACAAGTAAATAATTTCATTCCATTTGATTATTTTCACACAAATTGTAGTGTTGACTGCATTTGTAAAGCTTAACCTTTCAACTCTGTCACCCAAGTTATTGTAAGAAAAATTATCCAAAATATTTTCCTTTAATTTATGGGAAATATAAGTTTACAATAACTACAAAACAACATTTGGTTCCAAACTACTGTAGCTCCTATTAAGTGATAGGTTAATTTAGCCTAAATTTGCAACCCTGTCACTTACAATCTTGTTACACATTCTGTTGTATTTTTCATTTTATTACTATAATTATTATTCCATGTTATAAATTCTGTCTATTTAAGCAAACTATTTAAAATTCCAAATTTGGGTAGAAGGATTGCAAAAAATTACAAATCTCATATAAAATAAATGCAAATAATAACACTCATATTTAGTTTGACCTCCTGAGGTTAAGAACCTCATTTAATTGACCATTTGTTGAAAAATAAAAACAAATACTTCATTATGTCCTATTTATACCCTATTTATGGACAGTAACACTAGCTTTCTTCACTGAAAAGCAAATAACTTCACTACTATATAAAATACTATAAAATATCAAAACATTTTCAATTCATAAAAATAGCTCCATTCCCTTCCACACATATAAGTCTACTCTCTAGAGGAAAATGCTAAAAAGATTATATTAGCAAAGCCAGAGATAGGGCATACCTTCACATCTTTAGCTGGATAAACAAAACCAAACATAAAGACCTTTGTCACCCTTGTTTTGGGGTTTGGTCTCTACAGGGCTGTATGGTGTGAAATCTGCCACTAAGGCACAAGAGCTGCCAACACATCTGCTATTGGACTCCAGCCAAGGTGGGTCCAACACTTACAAAAAAATAAAAAATTTGTTAAGAGAGAGAAAAAAGTCTGCTTTGGGTTTCCAGAGCCAGTGTGAAATCTCTGCCAGCCAAAACGCATCCCTGAAGTTGGGGATGGCAAGGCAGTGAGTAGGCAGTGAGAAGTCATAGATCATTGTCAGAGCTCGGCTGAGAAAAACTTTTTTTACATGCTTTTTCATTCGCTCTGCAGTGGAAACACGCTTTCTCTCTCTGTATCACCCAAACATCTGCAAACTGTTGCTGAGAAGGAACCCAGAGGAAAACATTTACCTAACAGAATACTAATTCTTTCAGGCCCCGGTGTCAGCACTTCGTAAATAACGGCAAGTGTGCAGGGAGGGTTTTTCGCTCAGGCACATGTGGAATTGTTTTTTTCAAGGGAAGTCTGGGAGAGCCATCTCTCCGCTTGCACTGTGAGCAGCACAAGGTTTAAATGGGGAACAGCACTCTTACTCATCCCTTTCTCTCCCTCCCTGTCTTCATGTTATATCTATTCACAGTCAACCTTTTCTGTTGACTGTAGCTGCATATTACTCTAGTCACAACATAACTCTGTTGTATATAGGTCTCAGTCACCATTCACTTTTTGCATTGAATCGTTTTTCCATAAGTTGAAAGTGTTTGGCGACTGAGACTCTTTACAGGTTTGGAAACAACATGAGGGTCAAAAATTATAACAGAATTTTCATTTTTAGGAGCTATCCCTTTAAACATGTTATACAGTTGGTTCTATGAATCAGCATATTGATTTCTTGGTTCTTGGAACCAGTGCAAAGATTTTCTAAGAATTAGAGATTAAAAAGTTATTTGCGGCACATAAAAAGATTCCTGGCATTAAATGAATATTCCGAGTTTAATACAAGTAAAGCTCAATCGACAGCATTTGTGGTATACTGTTGATTACCACAAAAATTGATTTCGACTCGTCCCTCCTTTTCTCAACAAAAAGCAAAAATCTGGGTTACAGTGAGACACAATGGAAGTGAATGGGGCCAATCTGTAAATGTAAAATACTCACTGTTTCAAAAGTATAGCCACAAGACATATACAATATGTCTGTATACATGATTTTAGTGTAATTAACTCTTGTGCGACCTTCGGGACATTTTCGTCTTTTTTATTTTTGTTAAAGCCAAGGGCATTCAATTTTGCTAAAGGTGTGTATTTTTTGAGGGAATTTTGATATTTCAACCTCAGTTCCTATAATACATCTATAATACACTGTGTACACAAAAAGTTACACTCAGGACCTTCAGGACAAAAATGTCCCCATTGAAATCCATTAAAACTACAATATTTGATCCCAGTGCCATTAAAGCATAAATTCATGAATTCTATGATATTATGCTTTCATTTTGGAGTCCTGGATTCAAAATTTCAATTTTTAATATTTTCCACCAGATGACGCCATTTTTCTCATGTTTAACCTATGGAGCAAATACATGCTTTTCCCCTATTTTCTGTTTGCTGTATTATAGAGCACTGCAGGCCAATTGAATAAATGATGCTAAAATTTTGTGGGTGTTAGTATGGATGTCAGAGTGTGTTTTGTATGTGTGTGTGTAAAAAACAAAAGTGGCATTATGTAAACAAACTGGCATTTAAAGGGTTAAAATTGTGAAAATGAATGAATATTTGGTAGTTATGATCAGGACTGATGTTGGTTAAAAAGTCAGTGAAAGTGGAAAATAATTTAAATATATAATATTTTTATGGCAGTTTTTTGAGCGGATATTTTTGTCCTCAAAGGACCTCTTGAGTAACTTTTTTTTTATTGACGCACAAGGGTTAAATAGCTTGCTAACCTTCTCTGTATAAAGTTTTATATACTAGAAGTTCATCTGGCAAGAACAAAGATTTAATGTAAGTGCTTTTATAAAACTATAAGCTTCAAATTTCTGCCTTTAACCCCTTTAAGAATTGGCCACATTCACTTCCAGTGAAAGTGCCTCAGTGTAACCTCAATTTTTCCCTTTTGTTTTTTTTTTTTAAAAAGAAGAATTTTTTTGTTGTAATCAACATTATGCCACAAATGCTGTCGATTGAGCTTAACTTGTATTAAACCCAGAATATTACTTCAAGCTGTAAATTCCTTTTTGATTCTAATTGGAACCTTTAGTTTTAAGATTGTAGGGTATTATAAGGCCTTCAGTGGATGGATGGAGATGGGACAAAATAGTATGTGACTGATGTTTGGAAAGCTGGATTTTGAATCATGTTATAATCTGCTTCCATTATGATGTGTGTGCATTAGGGTCTCACTGCTAAGCTAAGAAATAGTTTAGAACCATAGATTTAGAACCGTATTTCACAAATGAATTCAAATAAATGTTAATTAGACAATAAGAGCACAGATACCTCACAAACGCTGTCATGCAAAAAGCATGATCGGTTGGTGCGGTACCACAATAAGCAATTACTATCCTAAGAACTCTGATTCCCCAGTTTGAACACAATGTCCACTGGGAAGAGCTCACAGGCAAATTATGCACGTCACCTAATGACAGCGGCTGTGGTTAAGAAATGAATAAGTGACAGAGACACATGCATAATTCAGTGGTTTTAAGGCATCTTAGTGGAAGTGGATGAGCAGCAGAGAGAAGCAAAGATATGTCTGCGTCTACCTCATCATCTCTTTCAGTGCCAAGTCTGTTGGAGGGCCGGGACCTCGGCAAACAGGTGAACACACTGGCATGGGGACCAGCTCATGAATAAATGAATGCAACACAGAGATAATTAGCATCTTTAAGTGGAAAAAAATTGCATTTCAGCGCTTTCTCTGCTGAAATCTGGAAAGGTACTTTTATTATTTATTTATTAATGGAGAGTGTTGTTATTTCATAAAACGTCATTAACAGTGGCATTCCAAAAGGTGTCACTGGCAATGCTGTGCATTGTCAAGCCGATCACAATGTGTTCTCGTGCATTTTTTCCCCCTTAATTAGGCTTTCACAGTACACATCATAATGAACGCTGAAATGCATTTGTCCTTGCCTAATATCAGAAACTAATTTTTGAGGTTATTATGCAAATCGATACTGTTTACGAACATGAAAGCTGGCAGTTGCCTTTTGATCTGCGGCAGAAATACCATCGCTTATCAATAGCTAAAGCCTCCCTCTGCAGGTGTCATGTCAATAACAGCAGGATCGATAGGGCCCAGTCTTGGGGGGATTGGGACAGGCGGGTCTCTAAGCAGTAGTTAGTCTGTGAAGACCTGGACACATTGCAAATTCAAAGCCACATCATATTGCTAAGTGGCCTTTGGAGTTTGACTCTATTAACGCAGCACACACAAATAAAGGCTAATTGTTAGCAGAACAGATTCTGACTGCTCGGCATTAAATATCTTGGGAAAACTCAAAAATTGCAAATGGTGCTCTTTGCACTACAGACCATCAGCATCAAATTATGAAAGCAGGCAAATATCCTGACTGATACATACATTTAAATATCACAAACCAAAGTCTAGCCTTCTTATTTATTTAACTGTTGTTTCCAAAAACGCTCTTCCCTTTTTCATTCAAGTCAGTTTCATTTGTCAGTCTGTCTGAAGATGCACTCATTCTACTCCTGTGCATGACTCTTGGTCCACAGGCACTCTTTTTCCCTGCTCAACCTAATATGTAAGCAATTCTGACAGAGCAATGATGGTGGGTCAGGAGCAAAGTCGAAAGTAAGAGCACTGGGATGGTGTAAAGGGCATTTACAGAATGCAGTGATGTTAAGCAACGAATCAGGTTGTGATGAAAGCAGTTTCCCGAGGTCAGGGACATTTCTGACTGTTAATAAGGTGTTATAAGGCTGTGAGTTAACCCCTAAAATGTAATAAAAACTATGTGATGGGGATCCGTGTTGGGGAGTAAATTTTTCAGTAGCATGACAGCAGCTCAGCTATTTTCATAAAAGTGCAGCTTTTATAGTCACAAACTACATTTGTCACATTGTATTGCGAACGCAGCAATGCAGCTGAGGGAGTTAACAAACACGCTCACCAAAACTGTCCTCTTTCACTCATGATAGCGCTGGGAAAACAGAATCGTTTAAGTAAATTGTTTCTTTCGGACAGTTCATGTAAATGAACAGGTTAAAATAAACGATTCCCTTATATTTAGAGTTGAGTACACTGAATTATTTTAGTGAGTTGGTTCTTTTGGATGGTTCAAGTAAATGAACTAGTTATCACATAAATTATTCACTGTTTCATTGAGCACTGCACAGCCTTAAAGGGACTATGCCTACAATTTTGAAGCGAAATGTTTAGTTATTTGCTGTTATCACTATATTTTCATTCAGTTATTAAAAATAGGGTGTTTTCTAGTTTTGTGTATATTAAGCATAGCTATACTGTAAGTTCAATTTAATATTGTCTTATTTATTTTTTTATCCCTTATGAAAATTAAACATGGTTTTACTTAATTTTTGTAAAGCAATGCGACCCTTATTAAAAATACAACTGCCAGGTGATATTGTTGAATTCTATTTTTGAAATCTGATTTTTATATATCTAAAAATATTTTCTTCTTTAAATAGCTTCAATGTAGATGAGACAGCAGCCAGAACACCAAGGATGTTTGCCGTGATGTCTTCCACATTTATTCATATTTCTCTGTGTTTACGCAGGGGCTCTATATCACACACACACACACACACACACACACACACACACACACACACACACACACACACACACACACATGTTGGTGTAGCTATCATTATGAGGACTCTCCATAGATGTTATTTTTATACTGTACAAACTATAGATTCTATCCCCTAACCCTACCCCTAAACCTAACCCTCACAAAAAACTTTCTGGATTTTTATATTTTCAAAAAAACATCATTAGGTACGTTTTTTAAGCTATTTGAATTATGGGGACTCTAGAAATGTCCTCATAAACCACATTTATAACATAATACCCTTGAAATTACCAGTTTGTAACCTAAACAAAAGTCCTCATAAACCACTTAAACCTGCCCACACACACACTCATACACAAACACACACACACTCATACACAAACACACACACACACACACACATTGGTGCAGCTATCATTATGAGGACTCTCCATAGACATAATGATTTTTATACTGTACAAACTATAGATTCTGTCCCCTAACTCTACCCCTAAACCTAACCCTCACAAAAAACTTTCTGCATTCTTACATTTTCAATAAAACATCATTTAATATGTTTTTTAAGCAATGTGAATTATGGGGACACAAGAAATGTCCTCATAAACCACATTTATAGCATAATATCCTTGAAATTACCAGTTTGTAACCTAAATAAAAGTCCTGGTAAACCACTTAACCTACCCACACACATACACACACACACGTTTCACTATATAAGTGAGGAAATCTCATAGACTTTTATTGATTTCAAAGCAGGCTAAAGATATATTCTATCCCCTAACCCTAACCCCTAAACCCAACCCTTGCAGAAACCTGTGCATATATGTAGATTTAAAGCTAAACATGATTTGGCTGATTTATGGGCCTTTATACTAGTGAGGACCATCTAAAATGTCCTCACTAGTGGGTTGTCTACCAGTTTCATTATATTAGTGAGGACATTTAAAAAATAATTTGGCACTCACAAGTATAGCCAAACCTGTACACACACACACACACACACACACATAAGAGAGAGAGAGAGAGAGAGAGAGAGAGAGAGAGAGAGAGAGAGAGAGAGAGAGAGAGACATACAAACATTTAAACATTCAGTTTCACTAGATTCTAAGGAATTCAAGCATATAATAACACCCCCACATTCTGCTTTTAAGCAGTGATTTTTGAAAGAAAACAAGACACAAAGAATGCATGAGTCAAAGGTAAAACTGAAACTGAGTTCTAAAAGTAAATGTTGCCTGAAAAAGAGTATCACAGTAACTGATTATTGTGAGAACAATGGCAGGGACTGGTAGAACAGTGAAATCTGACGGTTCTAGAGCCCTATTTACGCAGCTCCACGTTCTTTCCTGCCTTTCAAACAACCTTGACAAAACACACCATCTCAAGTTGAGTGGGAAACATAAAAAAGGCAAAGAAACTGTTGCGAAGAGGATGATCAATAAATAGAGTTTTGTTTTCTTTCTTTCATTTTGTCTTTTTAATTAAGTGTGAGAGACTCCATGCGAAGCTAAAGTTGGATGACACAATGGGTACACTGAGGGACACAGTCACTTTAGGAAGATTTTCAAAGTGGAAAGCACAACTAGAGGTTTGCTAAGTCATAACAGCTAATTGATACAAACTTAATGAATGCGGGTGATAGAGATTTGGCAGGTCATAGAGTTACACAAGGAGAGGAGAAGCTTGCGAAAGCGGGGAAAAAGCCCATATGATGGTGTGTTTGTGTGTATCTGTGGTACGTCTGCACTTGAGCTTGCCTGTTTGTTTGAACACTCTCTCTTTTGTTTGGGCTTTCTAGACTTGCCAGCTATGTGGCTTGCAATTAGCACTCAGGCCTCAGGGACCTAATTAACCAGTGCAATTAATTCACTTTTTATTTATTTATTTTTTTTTAAATCCTGTACGAGTCACCCTGACATTTGCCAGCCAGTCGGGAGGTGTTCAGTGTAAGTGATTATTAGCTGATTGGCTCGTTTGCAAGCTCTACCTCTCCCCCAGGAGGTGGTTAGTTGGGGGATGAGGGGTGGGCTGTGGAGGAAGAGGGACAGCGATGGTGGGCTAGGTCTGCTGGGAGGCAGGTACAAAAACACTGCAACTATGGTGATGAGTAGAAGTGGGGGTCCGCTGACCTTTCATCGAGTCTACGATCAATATGGTGCGAGAGCTGGTCCCTTTGACGAGCAGGCCTTACGGCCATGGCCACAAAGAGGTGGGGGGAAGAAAGGTAGGATGTATCAGCCATCTTCTCTCATTAGCACATTATGACATCTTTGTTTTTTGAAAAAGGAAAGGGGCTGGGGTGGGGGTGGGGGGGTGGTTGGATGCCACTGGTCCCCAACAGTCTTTAATAGCCATTCGCACCATATGGGACCATCTGATCACCACACAGCAATAATCTATAGAAAGATTTCCCCATATTCAAAAAGATTATTGGGAAAAAAAGACATAGTCTCATGACAGCTTGTACGGGGATAATGGCGAAATTTTAAGAAATTGTACACATTTTTAACAGAATTTTTAAATCTATTAAATACAGGCATCAAATTTTAGTTAGCTGCCTATCCAACACTTTATTTCAAGATGAAAAACATCTGTGAACAAATTGAGTTACTCTTTACATATTTATTTATGTAATACAAATGACTGATAAATCTCAATAATGTGAAACACGCTTCTTTTTTGTCTTGTTCCAAACCCCAATGTTTTCTTTCTTCCGTGGTGCATAACAGTGATTTTCAGATTAAAATCATGTATTAGGTTTAGGGTTTGGGAAAGTGGTTAGATTTATAGGACTTACAAACTTAGGAAAAATCATAATAACATTGTTTTTTGGTTTGTTTATTTTCCTCTATGGGAGTAACAGTACGTTTTTGTATGAGCCAACTTTCTTACAAATTTCTCCTTCTTGTACTGAAATCGTATTATTATCACTTACATGAAAATTAAATACATGAAATGATGATTTGCCATTTTAAACCCACTGCTGGTCAAATTATATTTAGGAAATTTGGTTTAATCTTGCTTTATTTGTAATTTAATCTCCAAAAAAATAAAAACATAAAAAATCTAAATCTCTTTCACTGCAGCTCTTACAGCAGAAAAATCATGTCTGGTTGTAGAGGCGTCACTTACAGCAGGAACGGTTGGGACATGTCCCTACCACTTTTTGCCATTGCCAATTTTGTCCCCAACACTTTTTGAAATACACTTTCGTCAGGTAAGTGTCTACTGCAAAAGAAACATCTCCAGTTCTTAAAGCTACACTATATAACTTTGTGCTTTCTAGCGACACTTAAAAATTGAAACTTAAAATTGAAATTAATTTGTGGAGGAACACTTTACGTCAGTCCTGTTTTGGCTCTGCTCTTCTGGTGGAAGAATCTCATGATTTGAGCTTACCTGGACATCGCCTATATGTGATCATGACTGGAAGATATTTAGAGCAGTTATAATGTGCTATTTTAATGATGATATTATGTTAAATAATTAAACATTTAAAACTTAAATATTACTTGCTTTAATGAAAAAAAAAACTCATATATATATATATATATATATATATATATATATATATATATATATATATATACACACATATATATATATATATATATATATATATATATATATATATATATATATATATATATATATATATATATTGAATTAATGAATTTTACACTTATAACGCTTTTCTGCAACTACACTCAAAGCGCTTTTACATCACCTCACTCACTACTAGTATAATTTAAAATGATTTTTCAAGTATTTTATCTACTATTAATGTTTGTATTGTACTACATTTATCAATTTAAGAGATGAACTCGTGATATGGCTGATACTAGTTCAATGGAAGACTTCATTATTTTTATATTATATTGAACAGCCTCAGTTGATAAAGCAAGTGCACCATAATACAACAATAGTATGTCTATGCAATGCACACAATTGATTCAGTAATGATGGGATAAAATATACCTTATTAAACATGAAAATAATATGCTTAAATATGCAATATAACAATTAAAGAAGTCAGTTTCAGAAGTCATAAATATTAGTAAACATGTCACAGTAACTTCCCCCAACAACGTAGATACATCACAATCGGTTAACACACAAGTAACGTTCGATTCATACAAGCATGACAAGCAATATAAGCTTCAACAACCCTGCTATACAACAGATCCAAGCATTATAGCAGGTACACAACTTCAACAAACGGATAACAGATAAACAACCATCCAGCTTGCTGTCCTGAACTGTGTGAGTGTGACTGACTGAACTGAACATAGGACACGGGGCATGGGCATGAGCATAGGGCTGCTAGGATCACCGAGACAACCACCCTACTGCCAGTAGCGGTGTTAACCACCACGCAAACCACGCTATTGCCTGGGGCCCCAAAAGTCTGGGGGGAAACGCTCAAGGGGTGACAGGTGAAAAGTTGTTCTGCGGATACGCTGTTTTCAGCCATCTCAGAGCAGTTCACATGCATTGTGAAGGTAAAGTGCTACATGTAATTACGCGCAATTCCAAATCTATTTGCCACACTCAAGAAAAACAATAGATTTTATGGGGTGGCCTTTAGCCCCTGCAACCGGAGGGGGCTTTTACCCCGATTATCATCCTTTCACGTACTGGACAGTTCTAAAAAAAAACTTTTTAATGACCTTGAACAAAACTGAAGTATTTTGTCTCAAAATATATGTGATAATTTCAGGGATTCTCTTTAGCTACATGAATTTGCAACATTTAAAACATATAAAGAATTATATCAAATTGCCTCAAAATCCAACTTTAGACATTAGATGCAAAGATCTAATGGATCAGGACATTTTGGCAGTGTATAGTGGCAAACAGGTGTTTAGGAAAGTACTGAGGTAGTTTTTGTTGCTGTTTAGTGTTTTGGGAGAAAATAAAATAAAATGTGCCTTTTATCCCAAGGGGCCTTTGGCCTCGTTATACTCTATTAATACAATACCCTGATAGCACACATACATCAACCAGATGTCTATTTGATGTGTCTGTTTACATCTGGAAGACATATTTTTTAGGTTGTTTGATCATCTGCATTAAGACATTCACCAGACGAGATGTTTATGATTTAGAATGTTTGTAAATCTGATCTAGTTAATTAGAATGCGTTTCTTTCCTGACATAAAGATCTAAAATAGACATCTCGGAGATGTACATGTGCTATTTGGGATAATAAAATTCTGATTGCCGCTCGGGATGACGCTGCTCGTAACTGCTGGTTTCCGTTACACTTCTTCAAAATAGTGAGAATATTAATTATAAAGTGATATACATTAAGTATATACTTACTTCATTTACTTCATTATATTTATTTACTTCAGCACAATAGGTAGCAGTTCAACACTACTTAATCCACAAACCTAAAGAAAGGGTTAATATGTCACACAGTCAAAACAGACATGTCTAAAATATTACAGATTCAAAATTACCGTGTTAAGGTGATATTTGTGCGTCAACACGTGATAAATAAAAACATTCAAAATTACTGTGTTAAAGCAATACGAATGTGCGTGTCTACACGTAATAAATAAACATGTTCAAAATTACCTTGTTTAGGCGATGACAATGTGCGTGTCCTGTCTTCACCTATTAGCATGTCTACTCATTCAAAACTGACAGATAGAAATAGATCATGATGGAAATTTTACAACTCAATCTGTCAGATATTTGTAGCGCAACCTCTGTATATGACCTTTAAAACTGGCACTTTGGCCTACGAGTAAATCACAAAAAGAAAATACAATGAACAAAAACAAGACCTGGGTCTCTATTCACACACTATCCATACTAAAATATTATGTGACAGCACAAAATATCAGCCAAAGGAGAGAGTGTCATAAAAATGTTACCTTAAGTACACCTGGGCACAGCAGAAGGACTGAAAATTGTGAGGTGCAGTAGTGTAAAAAAAAATATATTTTTTCCACAGTTTCCTCTTTGTGGACATGTACAACTTTAATTATCAGCAATTCTTTAATTAGACATACAGAGCTTGAAAGACAGTTTAAAAAATATAGAAATACAGGAAATGAGTAAACAATTACTATTAAATTAATATTTAAGTTAAAATAACAAATATGACACATACTGTATGTGACATTTTTATTTTGTTTTATTCACAGAAGTTACCAAGAATGATTTCACAATAATCTAACTTCAACATATTGTGGGGGGAAAATAAAATGAAATATATATATATATACACACACACACACACACACACACACACACACACACACTGGCAGCCGAATGTTTGGAATAATGTACAGATTTAGCTCTTATGGAAAGAAATTGGTACTTTTATTCATCAGTGGCATAACTTCTTAAACTACTTCATCAGAAAAGTGCAGCAATGACAGCTTTGCAGATCCTTGGCATTCTAGCTGTCAGTTTGTCCAGATGCTCAGGTGACATTTCACCCCACATTTCCTGTAGCACTTGCCATAGATGTGGCTGTCTTGTCGGGCACTTCTCAAACACCTTACAGTCTAGCTGATCCCACAAATGCTCAATGGGTTTAAGATCCATAACACTCTTTTCCAATTATGTGTTGTCCAATGTCTGTGTTTCTTTGCCCACTCTAACGTTTTCTTTTTGTTTTTCTGTTTCAAATGTAGCTTTTTCTTTGCAATTATTCCCATAAGGCCTGCACCCCTGAGTCTTCTCTTTACTGTTGTACATGAAACTGGTGTTGAGCAGGTAGAATTCAATGAAGCTGTCAGCTGAGGACAATTGAGGTGTCTATTTCTCAAACTAGAGACTCTGATGTACTTATCCTCTTGTTTAGTTGTACATCTGGCCTTCCACATCTCTTTCTGTCCTTGTTAGAGCCAGTTGTCCTTTGTCTTTGAAGACTGTAGTGTACACTTTTGTATGAAATCTTTTTTTTTTTTTTTTTGACAATTTCAGGCATTGACTGATGAATTTCTAGAGAAACTGTTTTCTTTTTTGCCATTTTTTTTTTTTTTTTACCTAATATTGACCTTAAGACATGCCAGTCTATTGCGTATTGTGGCAACTCAAAAACAAACACAAAGACAATGTTAAGCTTCATTTAATGAACCAAATAGCTTTCAACACTGTTTGATGTAATGACAAGTGATTTTCAAGTACCAAATTAACAATTTAGCATGATTAATCAAGGACAAGATGTTGGAGTGATGGCTGCTGGAAATGGGGCCTGTCTAGATTTGATCAAAAATGACTTTTTTCAAATAGTGATGGTGCTGTTTTTTACATCAGTAATGTCCTGACTATACTTTGTGATCAGTTGGATGCCACTTTGGTGAATTAAAGTACCAATTTCCTTCCAAAACAGCAAAATCTGTACATTATTCCAAACTTTTAGCCGCCAGTGTATATATGTGTGTGTGTGTGTGTGTATACACAACCGGTCAAAAGTTTTGAAACACACTCATTCTTTACTATAATTTTCACATTTTAGAATAATAGTAAAGTCATTAAATCTATGGAATAACATAAATGGAACTATGGGAATTATGTTGTGACTAAAAAAAAATCCAAAATAAATCAAAACTGAATATATTTTAGCATCTTCAAAGTAGTCACCCTTTGCCTAGAATTTGCAGACATGTACTCTTGACATTTTCTCAACCAACTTCTTGAGGTATCACCCTGGGATGCTTTTTAAACAGTATTGAAGGAGTTCCCATCTATGTTGGGCACTTATTGGCTGCTTTTCTTTATTATTTGGTCCAAGTCATCAATTTCAAAAACATTTTTTTTTAATTACATTTTAGTTTTATAATGAAATAAATTAATATGTTGGCACAATTATATTTTTGTCTACAAAACTAATTTCAAACATTTAAGCATACGCCTTCAGATCAAAAGATTTATATATGTACAGTAAAAACATTTTCTATGGAGTTTGCATAGAAACCAATACTGACAGCATTAGGGTAATGCATATATATAAACTCTGTGTCTACATAAAGGCTATCACATTTTTATAATTTTACATGTTCTTCTTCAGAAAAATACGGAGCCCCTTAGAGGACATGGTGGGATTTAAAAAAAATTGTTTTGCATGCCCTAACGATAAGTTTTGCGTTCCCTTGCAATAGTTTGCGTTCCCTTGCACTGTGATTCTACTAAAGTAACATTATTTTAACCATATTTCAATATTTGTAGTGAAGCATAGTAATAATCCAGTAAAACAAAAATTATGGAAATAAAGAAAGGAAAACAAACATGAAACTGTCATGGTTACTACTATAGTAATGCCATAGTTTCCACAAAAAAAAAAAAAAAACATAGTTACTGCAAAATAACTATTGTAAAACCATGGTTAATTTTTAGCGAGGGAACGCAAAACGTACTGCTAGGGAACACAAAAGTTGCAAGGGCATGCAATACTTTTTCAGAAAAAAAATCCCACCCTGTCCTCTAAAGGGGTCCTAGAAAGTTCCTTGTACCGCTCTGCATTTTCTTTCAACCATAAATGCTGATCCTCATCCATTGGTATGCTTGACTCTTAACTGAATACCAAAAATTTAGCAAGAATTGCCACACTGGGCTTTGCCTGAAAACAAACATCGCCATCTCATCCAAAACACTGACGACACATTCTCTCAGCAAACTTTAACTGCAAGATTTGTGAGAGATTCAGAGGGAAAGTACAGTATAATTCAGCATTATAATTTAGTAAACTGTGCAACGGGAAGTCTGAGATATTCGGGTAGTGTTTTTAGCCAACTAGCTTGTGCAGAAAGATTCCTGGATTAGTCGATTTATAAAATGAAATTTTATAAAAAATCAAGTTCATGAAACTGTTATATGTCAATCAATCTATTATGTCAGTTCTACCTAATAAATGTTGACTAGTCTATTAAAATCTGATATTTGTAAAGACTCCAGCTGGAATAGATTTCTGAGATAACACCGTGGCAACTCTGACGTTTACATGCTGACCCGCACACATGTATTGGCAGATTCGATCCAAGAACATTTCCATTCAATCACTCACATGGGAATGAGGGAAGAGCGTAAAAGAGTCTGACAGACAAAAAGACTGAGACACAGAGGGAAAGACTCCGTTGTTCCTTGTGTATCATGACCAAAGTGTGCCCTTTTCAATGTTGTGCATGCTCTCTCTCTCTCTCTCTCTATTTCTCTCTACAGCTCTCACTCTATCTCTAGTGCCCTCAAACTTCCCCAAAGAAAGCACAGCAGAAGAGAGTCTCTGCAGCTTTGATGGGGAGGGGGCTGTTGTGTAAATATTTTGTGTGAAAGAATGCCTTTTGAGCATCTTAATCGTGTATTAGGTGATCTCTCTTGAGCGGCACGGCAGGCGCTGGCTTTCATACCCACTCCCGGCTGGTGATGGGGTCTCTGTACTTCTAGGAGTGCTGGGAGCGAGAGTTCACTACGGGGGCGTTAAGTGTGTCAAGAAGAACGGTTCTCCCCATCGCAAGCCCCAGGCCCTCTCCACAAACATTAAAAAGCATAAACAGTCAATACCGAGTGTTACCATTAGAAAAAAAGACAGAGTATGAGAAAGGTACATTGGCTTTCTGAAGAATTACACAACATGGCGAGATCAGAGTGGAGCTTTGGCTCTGCTGTATGGGTTTTTCACCATGCTCCACACTCTTGGGGAGGCAAACCACTAGTTCTCGCAGTGAATCATTCATACTGGGGGGTGCGGAGGGTGGGGGCACTGCAAATAGAGGAAGAGAGGAATCAAGGAAACCCCCACCTGGTGCAAAGAAGAGGTCAAAGTATCCAGGGAAAGGGAAAAACAGGAAAAAGAAAAGAATCGCGCCACATCATTCCATGAAAAGATGTCTGCAACTCTGCAGTATTTAAGCGCATATGGCGATAGGCTGTCTATTATCGAACTGACATTGAAAGTTGTCTTTCATGATAAGCGAGAACAGCGATGATGAAAAAAGAATCACACATCCACATCTGAGATTTCTCTTTTGAAATGTGAAGGTTTGTTTATCTGTAGTGTGTTGCGAGCGAGTTCTAAGTGAGAGGCTTTACAAGCAAGGAATAAAAATCTGTCTTTCACACAACACTCAAATAATTTCTCAAAACACTCGACACCTGCCTCCTGACTGAAGATCTGTAACAAGTGGAAGTCCGGATGTTTTTTTTTTTTTTTTTATGACATATTTTTTTGTTTTTAACTACAGCCCTTTCATATAAAGAAATAAGGTGCAATTGGTGTGAATTCTAGTGAAATCTCTTCAATATTGACTGGCTGCGTCAGATTTTGCTATGTTGTCTCTCTAAGAAGAGTCCTTATACTCAGCTCTACACTGATTCAGCTGTGCAGTGTAAGCTTACACCTCTGTTGAATTGCTGTTAAGTGAATAATAGGCTCCTAGTACTATATATTTAATATAGTTAGTCTTTATTTTTGTTCATTCACACAAAAAGTTAAATATTTTGAAAAAGACATTGTGATACTGACTGCTATGAAATCCAACAGGGTGGACTTTATGCATTGAGTTTATGCTATTGAGATTTAATTGTTTTTCACCTATAATCTCCACTAATAAGTTAATTAATTGTAAAAACATGAAATTTAAAGTTGATGCAAAATAGCACAGCATTATTGCTTTAAAAAAAAAAAGGGGTTACTAAAAACAGTTTTTAGACCCCAGTTATGTTCAAGAACACAACAAATATTACCATGCTTTATTTCTACTCTCAATGCAGCCATAAACTATAATCAATAATAAAAAAATAAAAAAATCAGTTTATGGTAATGTTTTAACATTTATTTCTGGTTGTGAATTATGCCAATATGTTTTTTCTGTTTTGTTTTGTTTTTTGGCCTCAGATGCTGGAAGATTTTTTTTGTTTATAAAAGTAACCATTGACATGATAAAAACCATTAAAAAAACATCAAACAGATGTAATGTCCATTGGAATTGACTCAGGGTCTGAAAGGGTTAAGGACACAATTTTAAATTAAAACATTATTTAATGCAACAAATTCATTAAAGGGATTGGTCACGAAAAAAAAAACTTTCTTTCTCCTATGGAACACGAAGAGATATACTGTACAGTATTAGGTAGAGAGTTAAAGACTGACATCCTCAGTCACCATTCACTTTGATTGTATGGAGAAAAAAAAAAAAAGATGCAATGAAAGTGAATGGTGACTGAGGCTAACATTCTGCCGAACATCTCCTTTTGTGTTTCACTGCAGACAGAACGTCATGCAAGTGTAAATGATGAACTATCCCTTGCAGTGCCTTCCGCTACATATATATAAACAGGTGAACAGGTGTAACTACAGTATATGTGTATTTTATCATGGCTGAAATGTTGTATTGACCATTTAGTTTCCAGGACCGGACCTATCCATTTTATAATGGCATTTATCATATTACCAAACAAATGTACATACATGCAGGCTTATAGTGTAACACAAGAAAGGGAAGGCAATGGTGACTCCCTGGGATTCAGATACTTTTCTTTCGTTGTCAAACAGAATCATTAAACATGCTCATTCATATCCCCTGGTGTGGCGTTATTAATTTATCACTTTGGAGTTAACAGTGCTCTAATACACGTGGCCTTAGATGAATGGCAATGTGTTAAATTTTGTTTGAGTTTGGCTGCTATAAATTATGTAACCATGGAGACTGGAAGCTTTGTTGCTTCTTCAAGTGTAATCTCACTGGAGAAACCAACATACATAATCTGATCCATGCTTTACTTTCATAATGAGGGTCTGAGGTGATGACCAGAGTTTCACTGAGATTTTGTCTCTGTCATGAGTCACCACTGCTTTCCTCCATCCGTGAGACAAAAACAAACCAACACTTAACAGAGGAAAGTGGGGCACTTCATCCCATCATTTTAGAGCTCTGATGTTAGCTGTGATGTCTCAACAGGCTGGTTTACAAAATAAATAAATAAAAGAAATAAATAAAAAAGGGGGCGGTGGAAGCGCTATCAGATGTTGATCGTTGTGGCTAAGGCAGTCTTTGATAGGCTTCTAAGGAGTGACAGGACTATTTTTCCCAAATGCTCTCTGCTAGATGGCTCTGAGTAAAAAAAAAAAAAAGTCTGCTTCATTTGAGTGGTTTGAACAGACTGTCAAATGTCAAGACGTTATCAAATAAAAGATGCATTTTATTTTTTACGCCTATTCCAGACAGGGTGTAGGATGCTCAGGCACCACATGTTGCCCCTAAAACTGGCCCAAAAAGGACCATTTGAAGAACACATCTGTTGGAAATGACAACTAGTTTTCCTTAATTAATTTATAGAGAGTCATCATTTTACAATAGCCTTGGGGTGACCCAGGGGCTTCAAAAGTTGTTGGGGAGCGGGGGTGGGGTGGTGTCGCTGCCCTTTTCTGCATATCGCGGTGCCCTTTTGCAGCCCTCTTCGGTACAAGGCGGTGGCCCGTTTCAGCTTATCGCAACCCGTTTGGCCCCATTTGGCAAACGGCCCACCGGGAAAAGTCCCGGTTCTCCCTATGGCCAGTCCGCCCCTGGAGTGACCGCTTTTTTTGACATGCAAATAGACTATAGTATATTAGTAGCAAACAGTGTCAATATGAAACTATCAATAAATACTCTGGAAAAAAACAACCAAACAACAACAAAAACTCTAGTTCATTGCCTGAAATGCAGATTCAACTCTATTAATTTGATTCAAGATAAAGGGCATGCAATAAGACTAACAGTGTTGTAGTTCAACATAATGCAAGGAGTGTTGTAATAAAATGATAACAAATTTATAGCCACAGGTTCACACTTTATTTCATGTGCCAATTTAATTACCTTAATTATTCAATAAAGCATAGTTGTGTGTGAGACTGTGTGTTACAGTGATTTTACTACAGGTAATGGGTGTTCTTAGGTACAATGGATAAGAAAGTAATATAAGTAATATAATTCATTATCCAAATGGTATGTTTTAATTAGGGCTGTCAATTGATTAACATTTTTAATCGAATTAAGTTACATGGTATGCTGATTAATTAATCAAATTAATCAAATATCAATAATTCAACATATAATGATTAAATAATTATAAATGGTTATATTTAATGCAACTTGGTGCATTGATACAAATATGCAGTCACAGGTGTGCATTTATACATTTGTACATTTTACAACGACATTGAATGTGGCTCATCTAATCTGATTTTAGTTGGAACAATCCATTTTATAAAACTAATTATTCAAACGTTTTATAAAACAAATTCTGCAAAACTACTTTTTGAGAGAGGATTCAAACTTTACTATCTTGCTACTTGTTCTTTATTAAAACTACATTTTTAAATGACTCTTATCCCATGTGTGAGATGTGTTCCTGAGTCTTATAAATAGTCAGTCTCTACTCTTAGAGTTTTGAGTGCAGTTCTGAACTACTTGCCCTGCTCTTTTTATTCTCAAACATTTATGGGTAGTGTGGATACATGCACAGAGACCAACTGGCTTGCGGCAGTCCTGTCAGAATGCTGACACTCTAAAGAGTGTCCTATTCAGTGTTTACACTAGAGGAGCCTCATGTCTTCATCTAGCTGGACTGGGAGATCAATTTATCTCCAAAGGCATTACATTTCAGATTCCTTCAGTTTGTTAGGAAGAGCATCTAAGGCAATAAACAGTACACAGCTACTTATGTAAGTGAATAATATATTGTATTCGTTGTGTGTTTGTATCAGGGATATAACCACATAGACACCTTATTCAGATTAGTGCTGTCATGCAAAGGCAAAATGGAGTTTGACTCATTTTGTCAAAATTCAGAAATCGGGTCACTTTAGACTATGATCTCTCCCGAGACAGATGGATCTGGCTCAACTATGCTTAAAATCAGAGAAAACAGAGTGTCAAAACTGCAGTAACATCAAAATCCACACTAAAACCAAGTAAATTTGAAGCCATTGTCTCAGTTTCAGAGTTGGCATAGACTGAACATTTTTTATTCTATGGTGTAGTAAATATAGCAGAAAAGATTAAGTACTTTCTACATTGAATAAGTTAACTTGAAAATATTTTGTAAATTCTACATTCAAACATGTACAAATTAATGCTTTAGCTTTAAGTAAATATTATTTATGATTGTTTGTTATTTTATCATATTTATTTGCTAATGAGTAAATTTTACTTAACTTTTCGAAGCTGGTGTTCCCAGCATGCACTTGGCTTGAATAATTAATGAGCTTGCATGGTTTCACTGCTTGCAAGTTTATTCACGCCGTTTTTATTGTTAATTTTGCTATGTTTGGTAACTTCTTGTCTTGTGCAGTTTTAAGTTCATTTTCTACTCAAAATTACCCATTCATGATCAAAATATTTATCCGTTGATTGTCACCATCATGGTGTTTTGTCCATCCAAGTGTTGATCGATTGTGCTATTGCCAATACTGTAGGGTGATGTTGTTTTATAGATTACATAGCATGTATTAAAGTTGCCTAAGGGATGCTTCCATATGTTATGTGGTACATGATTAAACAAATGTTAGTAAGGAAAATTAAAAATGTAACATTTTCTAATAAGATTAAATTTTACTATGTTTATTCAAGCACCGTGTATGTCATATTTGTTACTGAAAGTTACTGAAACGTTAAATCTACTAACTCTCTTTGATCAATATGGAATTGATTCCAAGAGTTGATTCCAGACTCATATTTTCGATTCTGAAAAACGGCAGGTAAAAGTTATATCTCATAATAAACAGCTCACTACAAAATGTTCGTTGCACTATTTATAATAGCATGAATGACATTTAGGCCTACTATTAATAGCTCCATTCTTTAAATCAGGGCCTATATGCACATACCAAAGCGCAATGCTTCAATCCAATGAGATAAATTTGAGGGACATTTGAGTAGATGCGCCTGTATTTCGAAGAACTACTGCATATAATCTGAAAAGCACCATTTAACATGCATTGAAATTGTTTAGAAAGAGGTTTATATTAGAATGTACAGTAATTGTCCACTACTGTTTGTACACTGAATAAAATGTCCAAACAATACCCACTTCAGTTTAATTTGAAAATCAAAGTTATACTGGTTTATTTCATACAATCTAAAAAATATATATAAATAATTTTATATATTATATATAAATTTGTGTAAAATGTAGGCTAAATAAAAAAAAAATTATATATGCAAAAGGTTTTAAAATACTGTTAAAATGTTGAGAACGAGTAGAGAAATGTTCGATTCTCGCTTTTATAAATTCAGCATATTGATCAATTAAACTTCAACATACCGATTTATCGATGTGAACTGGGACGCTAACTCAACTCTGCCATCTCCTTGTTGCAGACATGTGTTGTAACATCAGGGAAGTTGTTATGGTATGCCACTTAAAAGCCACAAATTTGGCATGTTGATTAAAAGTTTAATCCAATGTAAAATACAAGTAGACTATCCAGGTCTGGAAAGCAGATGTGTTGAAGGGCTTGTGTGATTTACAGATGCTGATGGACTAAAAAAGGCTCGTTAAGATGGTTGATGATCGTTAAGATGCAGTCATTGTATAATTCTTTTGTAAATTGTATTAGTGCTGTTAGGCTTCTGAAATGTGTAGTTCAGTGGTCGAGAAAATAAACAATCCGAAAATATCAACCGGCTTCCCCGAAGCTCTGGAGTCGATTCCAGCATTTTGAGTCTATTATTTTTTTTTTTTAAGTGAAGTTACTGTGATTTGCATTTGAAGAGTGGTCGACTGATATGTGTTTTCCAATGGCTGATCGTTAAATTATAATATTTTATTCACCCTTGGGTTTGTATGTATTCTGAGCTCAAAGTAGCCTTAGAAAGTAATCCCATGACTACTATTACATCTAGTTACATAGTAGGCTACCAGACACTGTGTCCCCTTCCTACACTATAGCAAGATCACAATATGCTGTGTCCCTTCACTCTGTGGCATAAACAATCTATTGCATAAAATTTTGACAAGTTTTTTGTTCTGTTTGGTCATACATATTGCAATAAAATCACAAAGCACACATACTGTATCTTTGCTATTGCCACCTATGTTGATCATGTTTTCTTTTTTGTGTCTACTGCTGAAGCACTTCCAAGAGAGTGACGCTCTGAAGTGGATCTCAATTTTAGAACAAACGAAAATATCAAGTCCATTTTCTTTATATGAAAAAGCTCTGCGTTTTTCATTTAATTGAATCTCTATTGAAAAGTGGGGGTTTGTGTTTTATTTATGTGTTTTTTCCTCCTCTTCTCCTTTCTTTGTTGCTTCTCTTCGCTCGCTCTGACAAAAGACGCCAGCCTGCCAAGCAGGGCTGCTCTGGGACGAACCTGTCAATCACCACTGACGGCACCCTGACAACATGTACGTTAAAAATTAAACTAGCACTCAAAGCTGGCGCGTGACAGCTGAGCCTTTGAAAATGGCTGCAGCGCTCAGCGACAGAAAGGCAGGAATGAGGGGAAAACATACTAAGAAAACAACAGTGCGATGGGAGGAGAGTAGAGAGAACGCAAGAAAGAAGGGGAAATCAAAAGTTAAAAGCGCAAAGAAGAAGAACTGCGGTATTGATGGTGGGAATTGGTGTTATTTCCCTGCCTTTTTTAATTTGGTGATCTCCTCCGAGGGGCTGCTGTAAGTCACTCTTGATTCTTCGGGCCTCTCACAAATATTCAAACAATCTCAAAGTTCTAACCAGCTCACCAACGGAGCATCTGCTTCAACTAATGTAGGTAGTCGTGACCCAGACTGGTGTCAGTCATTCAAATAAATTGTAAGATATGCAGATCTTAAAAGAATTATAGCATATGCATTTATCAACTGGGATCTGAGTTAAAGGGAAGTCACGTGTTTCCATACAAAGATGTTCAAACCACTGTGGAATGAATTTGCTGACACAAGAGCTTGATTTCCAGAAGCCCTTAGTATGTAACACAGAATAGCTAAGGCAATCCCAGTAGCACATCAAGAACTCGAGCTATGTTTCAAAATAGCACACTTCTCTTACTATTTCTGCAGTACAATTTAAACAGTAAAATATGGGTATGTACAATTGTTACCTGTTATTTGTACTTGATCAAACCCTTACAAATTGCTTTTATTTGTGTAACCTACAGTAATGTATTCATGTTTGACAAAAGATTTAACAATAAAACACCCAGATGACCTACTGCATCTGATAAAATGTGCATTATACTACTATGTCAGATCTCACAATGGAATGCACTTGACTTGACAAGAGGTCGACTGATTGTGGATTTTATCGATACCGATAACTAATGTGGTCAAATAGGCCGATAACCGATTAATCGGCCGATAGTTTTTTTTAAAACAATTTATAGAATGTTAAAAAATGTTTTAAGTCTTTCCATACTACGACGGGCACAGACAGAGGCTACAAGAGTCCAAAATGAACAAAATTCCAGATTGTGATTTCGTCTATTGACGAAATTGGCTCAGTTAGAATGCTTTACATTTACCACATTTTTATAGCCTATATTCACCAGATTAAGGATTTTATATATCACCAGATGAGTTTTTTATTATTATTCACAAGAAAGGAAGATACACGATGTATGTACAACGAGGCACATTCCTATATAGTCACATTTTTCTTTACATGCTCTCACCTCAATCTAGAACACTTCATCAAAATAACAAAATATGCATCGAAGTGAGGATAAAAATATAGATGAATACTATCAATGATGAAGCATTTAGATATAACAAATCCCCAATAGGTGTCAGTAATTGTTTTTATTTAACTTCTAGAAGCTTCTGTTTTACTATAGAAAACTGTGTGCAATTTTGCCGATAACCGATAGTTCCAAAAAGCAACTATGGGCACTGATTAATCGTTAAAACTGATATATCCATCTACATCTAGACTTAACCTTTCATTTCCGGTGTGACAAATACACCAGAAGTCATTTAAGCCACGATCTCCTTCTTGACTATGACATATTTACACAAAATGAAACTGCAAAGATGCAAAATAACCATTTTTATTTCCAAGATGATGACTGGATGCCACTTGCAGAATTAAACATACTATATGAGGTCATGTGACGTGACAAACATAGTGAGGTCATGTGCTCTAATAATGTTTCCTAGTTAACTGGTTTTATTCAAGTCAGAAATATTATTTAATATTACTGAATTAACCAAATATGTTCGGTTACATCAATAAAACCAATTTTAACGTCACATGAGGTAGAAACAGCTCTTTATTTGAACAATTTCACATTTTAACTTTTTGCAGTATATTTAAGAAAATATTAAGTAGTTTACAGTAGCCTATAAACACAGTATTATGGCGAACATTGTTTTAAAACAGTTTTGCTGGTTTTATGTAAGATATTCTGTCTCAAACAGCTTTAAAGGTAAGGAAAATGACTTTCATTTTATTATCTATTTTTAGACATTGATGATGTAATGTAGGATCTCAGTATCACTATTTATTTAATAATGTCTCTGAAATGTAAATCATCATAATTGTTAGGTGCACATAATCGAGATGCAAATTCTAGATATTTTTGTACATGGTTCTATTAAAAAAGCCTATTTTAGTTGCATACCCATGTATCACAACACGCAACACACCAGAATGTTGCAACACCAAAACAATAAGCTTTTACATGCATGTGTGCTGTGTGTGCACATACCTTTGTTTGTATAAGAGAGAGTGTGCTTATTTGTGTGTATGAATACCCACTGTGGCCTGTGCTCCAGGTCAGCTCCCTCACAGCAGCTGTTTAAAATTACCTGCGTCTGAGTCTGAGCCCAACACAGCACCTGCTGCAGCTGATAGGATTTAAAGCACAGAGAGATGACACAGCCAGTAAATACATATCTGTCTGCACACTTCTTCCAGGAATTATTTTACAAATAAAGAGAGAGAGAGAGAGAGACAGAGACAGAGAGAGAGAGAGAGAATGGATAGATGGAAGCACATTTAAAGCTCTACTGCCCCCTAGTGGTGTTTAAAGAAAGGATCTGAATAGTTCAAATAGTGTCCCTGTAGGATGTATCAGCAGAGTGATTTGATTGATTCCAGCATTTTAATATTTATTTAATCATTATGCATGTCTTGGTAAACAGGCATAAATATTATGTAAATTATCTGCAATCAAAGCAAATATTTAACTTGGATGCTTACGGCATACAGCATAATCTAATAAGTACAAATGAAAGTATAATAATACTTTGCCAGGTCAATTGAACAGTAATTTAATAAGGGTTTAGTTAGTGCTAATTATTTATTTATGTTCTTGTTTTGTTTTTGTTGTTTTTTCTGTATATATATAAAAAATTGATTTGACTGTTTGTAAATACTGACTGTTGTGTTCTAAGTAAACAAAAATACTATCATGCAATAATCTTTACCAAAACATTACCTTTAATTAATAACCTAACAAATGTTATGTTCATTTATTAATAACAAATGTGTTTCATTCAACAGAAAAAAAAGAAATGGAAAAAAAACCTCACATTTTCTTAAGGTAACCTAAAAATGTGCTTCATGTGGTAATATCTAAATTAATTGGTTTTATTCAAGTCAAAATATGATTTCATATGAAGGATTTAACCTGATTACATTGTGTTACACCAACTTAAGTAATAGGTTAGATCAAGTAGAAATCAAACCTTAACTACTGTAAAGCATATTGAAGCCTGCTTTGAATTCTTAAACATATTCTGAAAAAAAAAAAAAAAAAAATATATATATATATATAGTGTATAACTACATTGCAACAAGAAAACGTATTATTATTATTATTATTATTATTATTATTTTACATTTTCAAGCATATTGCAATAATATACTCCACTATTTTTTGACTATATTTGATAATTTTTAGTTTTTGTTGTTTATTATAATTTCATATTATATTGTTTTCACTGTGCTACACACTGTCATTCCATTTTAATTTAACCAGACTGAAGGCATTTACAGGATACTGTGCAGCATGTTTGGGTGTTAGAAAGGGGTAAACATTTTCATCATTATGGATATGTGGATGAGCCACACACCCCATTAAATGTTCTTCTGTGTATTATTAATGCAATACGTAAGGTTTTTCAAACACTCTTTGAGAGACATGGTGCACCAGCACGAAGGTGAACAAAACATTTCATTTCAAATGCTACTTCATTTCAAACCACTCAAAAGGAATTTCACACTGCTCCCTACTATCTTTTATTTCTTCATGCCTTCACTTGCTCCCATATGAATGCCCCATTTTTCTTCAAGCTTTGCACTGCTCATGAGAACTGGTGCGTCCCTTTGAAATAAACAGTATTATTTATTGCTGGCTACAAAGTAGAGTGGCTTCTTCCACTACCATCAATTGCATTTTTTATGCTCTCATGTGAAGCTATACTCAGAAACTCAAAAAGATAACAGTCGGTAATGATAATCAACAATGACAATCGCTCCCAATCAATTATGACACCACAACCATGCAAAATTATTTGAATAAACTGGCCATCTAGGCATTTAAAAATATACATATGTAGCCAGGATGTACCTACAGTGGGGTCCAAAAGTCTGAGACTGGTGCAATGCTTTTATTTTGCATTTTTAAAATATAATTTAATTATTTTCAGTACAAATTAGAATATCAGTATAACAAAGAGTGCAAAGTTTCATTGGATTTTTATATATATATATATATATATATATATATATATATATATATATATATATATATATATATATATATATATACAGGTGCATCTCAATAAATTAGAATGTTGTGGAAAAGTTCATTTATTTCAGTAATTCAACTCAAATTGTGAAACTCGTGTATTAAATAAATTCAATGCACACAGACTGAAGTAGTTTAAGTCTTTGGTTCTTTTAATTGTGATGATTTTGGCTCACATTTAACAAAAACCCACCAATTCACTATCTCAAAAAATTAGAATATGGTGACATGCCAATCAGCTAATCAACTCAAAACACCTGCAAAGGTTTCCTGAGCCTTCAAAATGGTCTCTCAGTTTGGTTCACTAGGCTACACAATCATGTGGAAGACTGCTGATCTGACAGTTGTCCAGAAGACAATCATTGACACCCTTCACAAGGAGGGTAAGCCACAAACATTCATTGCCAAAGAAGCTGGCTGTTCACAGAGTGCTGTATCCAAGCATGTTAACAGAAAGTTGAGTGGAAGGGAAAAGTGTGGAAGGAAAAGATGCACAACCAACCGAGAGAACCGCAGCCTTATGATTGTCAAGCAAAATCGATTCAAGAATTTGGGTGAACTTCACAAGGAATGGACTGAGGCTGGGGTCAAGGCATCAAGAGCCACCACACACAGACATGTCAAGGAATTTGGCTACAGTTGTCGTATTCCTCTTGTTAAGCCACTCCTGAACCACAGACAACATCAGAGGCGTCTTACCTGGGCTAAGGAGAAGAACTGGACTGTTGCCCAGTGTTCCAAAGTCCTCTTTTCAGATAAGAGCAAGTTTTGTATTTCATTTGGAAACCAAGGTCCTAGAGTCTGGAGGAAGGGTGGAGAAGCTCATAGCCCAAGTTGCTTGAAGTCCAGTGTTAAGTTTCCACAGTCTGTGATGATTTGGGGTGCAATGTCATCTGCTGGTGTTGGTCCATTGTGTTTTTTGAAAACCAAAGTCACTGCACCCGTTTACCAAGAAATTTTGGAGCACTTCATGCTTCCTTCTGCTGACCAGCTTTTTAAAGATGCTGATTTCATTTTCCAGCAGGATTTGGCACCTGCCCACACTGCCAAAAGCACCAAAAGTTGGTTAAATGACCATGGTGTTGGTGTGCTTGACTGGCCAGGAAACTCACCAGACCTGAACCCCATAGAGAATCTATGAGGTATTGTCAAGAGGAAAATGAGAAACAAGAGACCAAAAAATGCAGATGAGCTGAAGGCCACTGTCAAAGAAACCTGGGCTTCCATACCACCTCAGCAGTGCCACAAACTGATCACCTCCATGCCATGCCGAATTGAGGCAGTAATTAAAGCAAAAGGAGCCCCTACCAAGTATTGAGTACATATACAGTAAATGAACATACTTTCCAGAAGGCCAACAATTCACTAAAAATGTTTTTTTTTATTGGTCTTATGATGTATTCTAATTTTTTGAGATAGTGAATTGGTGGGTTTTTGTTAAATGTGAGCCAAAATCATCACAATTAAAAGAACCAAAGACTTAAACTACTTCAGTCTGTGTGCACTGAATTTATTTAATACACGAGTTTCACAATTTGAGTTGAATTACTGAAATAAATGAACTTTTGCACAACATTCTAATTTATTGAGATGCACCTGTGTGTGTGTGTATATTTTTTTTTTTTTACAATTTCCGAACTTCTTAGTATTTGGTATGTTCCCCTTTTGCTTAGTGACAGCATGCACTCCAGCTGGCATGGACTCCACAAGTTTTTGCAAAACCTGATGACCCATGTTATCCCAGTATTTTTTGGAATGTTCTAAAGAGCATCTAATGTGCAATAAATGAAGCAAGGAAATCTGACCATTTGTATTTAATGAAGTTAACATGATCATTGTACAAAATTAGCTTATTAGTGCAAATCTTGATCCAAATCTAAAAACATTCTCTTTATCTCAAGGTTTTTCCAAAATCCCAGAATTTCAGTCTGGTGTCTTTGGACTTTTTGGACTCAATAATATGATGCACGTTATAAATTGCAGGGAGGTTTTATCAAGTGCAAATTGTGTTTCTCTTACTTAAATCTCCTGTGGAATCAAAATATTATCATTGTCAGGCCAAGGAACTGAGCTAGATTTTTGGCTACATTAATTTGACATACAAAAGTGAGAAGTGTGTTGAAGGAGAGACACCTTAAAGTTGTGATTATCCTGATTGGCTCGACTCAGCAGTGATACCTGCTGGGACATGAGCACAGGGCTTCCAAATAAATTGCAAGTGGCCTTGGGCAAAGAAAAGAACTGTCTTTTGATCTCCTTTACGAGTGAATGAAGAGAATTTGCAGGCTGTCAATCAAACTCATAAGTCTTCACAACAATAGGAACGACCTTTATCTATTATTTTTTATTAAAAACAAGGCTCTCTCTCTCTCTTTCTAGTTCTGGTCGAGAGCCGCACGATCATTAATTGATACGGCGTGGTAGAGCCGACTTGCCTCTTTTTCTTTGGAAACCTTGTCACTAACTGTTGTCAGAACACATTTGCTTTGATGTCAAATTTGAAGAAGCAAAAATGGCATCATATGTGATTATATATTTAAGGCTGTAGAAAGGTTGGGATAGATCGGCAGCTCTGGTGCACCATGTCCCTGTGTGTTCAAGGGGCTCTATTGAAGTTGTGTGTGTGTTGTTGCCAGCTCTTGCCTTAAACACACAGATGCACTGTAAGGTGATTCCTCCTTCTAAAAGAAGAGATGAAAAGATCTGAGTTTTGTTTTTTGTTTTTTTGTCATGTGTCAGTAAATACAGAGAGTACTTTATAAAAGAGGGCAGATCACAGAAAAGAAAGCTACTCTTTAAACTCTGAGCTATGGGATACATCACGTCAGACAATTGTTTTTTTTCTGGACCAATTTCCTCTGAAAAGAACTCAAGATGCGGGCAAGACAAACCCAGCAACCGATAATGCATACTCATGTTTAAATTTGGATCACAGCACATTAATCTGGGGTATGAATTTGGGATATAAATTTGAAACTGGTGAAAAAAGAAAAAAGAATACATAAAAAATAAGGACACCCCAAATTTTGCATTTCTCACAGCAGCAAGGATTTGTTTGTCATGAAGTACAGTTTTGTAAAATTCATAACATGGTTTGTTGAAGTTCATGGTGATAAGCAGGTGGCTTTTAATGAGTTCAACAGAGCAACTGTTCCTTGAGTCTCTCCACTTGTTTTTCATTATGGAGAATATCCTCTTCACGTAGCCTGTGGATGATGGAATGCTCAGGACAAATGAGACTAGAGCCAATATGTTTGGAAGATCTGCTGCTTGAAGCACTTTCATCCACTTTTTAGCTGTGTCTTTATGCTGTCACTGGTCATGTTCTCTCAGCTTCTCCAAAATGGGGTTGGCAGTGACACACTCATCGTAAAGTGCATCCATGTTGATTTGTAGCTTTTGAATGAGGTTAAGTGTCTCTGCAACCTTCTCTATATCACCAAAAGTAAAGTTTCTCAGACTGGAGAGACGAAGGTTGCAGGTGAAAAAGCCAGTTGTCTTCAGAGAAGTCAAACCATTTCTTAACATACCTGATGGCAGTGCTGAAGAAGGCTTTGAACTCCTCTTTGGCAGTGTTTGCATCAGATGGGGGAAGATGCTGGAGCTTCAGTTTTGTCAAATATCCATAGAACTCATCATTTTTCCTCTGAATCAACTTGTCCATGAAACACTTCATGATGGCATACAAATCAACAGATGTTGTGGCATCTTTTCCAAGATTCTTCACCACCTCTTCAAAGAGGGAGAGAATATTATTGCAGAAGAGAAGATAAACCTCTACAAAATCTCCTTCCTCTTGCAGCTCTTCTGCATCCATGTTCAGGTTCAGCAAAATCCTCAGGTGCCTTGGACAGTCATCTCCAAGACTAATTGAGTAGGACTTAAGAGCAGTCCAGTTCTGCATGAGGCGAGTGATCGCAGGGTTCAGGGACAGCCATCTGGTCACAACATGACGCAAAAACTCACGGAACTCAACATCACAAAACTCACAAAATTCTTTATGTTTTTCTCTTCTTTTTGCAGAGCTTGAGAAGAATGCATAGATTTTGAGAACAATGTTCTCTACATCAACTGAAAACTAATCCAGTGCATGTTTTACTGTATTGTGGACAATGTGGGCATGACAGTTGCCTGTTAGGAGGTAGCTATTCTTCTTCTTCAACTTTGTGTGAACTGAGTTGTGAACACCATAATTCACATTTGTATTGTCTGCACTAAATGCAGACACTTGATCTAGAGTAAGTGACAGTTGTTCAAGACTGTGCTCCATACATGTCACAATGCCATCAGCAGACTCATCGGGATTCTCCACGAAATCAATCAGTTTTTGGGTTACTCCACTCTCAGGAGTGAAATACTGAATAGACAGAGGAAACATCTTTTGATTGCCCTTGTTAGATTCATCTGTTTGAAGGGAAAATGGGATGGGTTTCGAGCCCTTCAAAATATTAACCACTTCAGCAACTGACTTGGGGGCAAGGATGTTTTTGACAATGGTCTCCGCTTTTGTACGTCCACAGGAAATTTTCTTCACTATCTTTGAGTCACTGACTGTCCAATGAAGTAATTTGTTAGCATAGTCAACACTGACATTGCTCATATTGTGCTTTACAGTGTGATAAACGTGGGCCAACTCAGCTGCAGTAACCTAAAAGTAAAAATGCAAATATGAGGATCAAGATCAAATCAAATCAAATCAAATCACTTTATTGTCACACAGCCATATACACAAGTGCAATGGTGTGTGAAATTCTTGGGTGCAGTTCCAATCAACATAGCAGTCGTGACAGTGATGAGACATATACCAATTTACAATAACATCAAGATCACAGTTATTATCATCAAAATGAACAGTATAATAACTGTTTTGTAATTTCAGTATTACAGGAACTGTCTGTATGTGTAAGCCCATCACCTTACCCAGCAATAATGAAATAATTTATTTTAAAATTAAATAGGCAAAATCATATCTGAAAGCATATTCTTTATATACATGATGTACAATTTATTATTTTGCTGTTTTATATATAATATATATACCTATTATATATATATATATATATAAATATAATGTATACACACACACACACATACACACATATTGGCTATACATTTTTATTTGTCTGAGAGATTTTGGAGTGCATCTTGAAATAAATTTTGACATTTGAAACAGTAGCCAACCATATCAGCCTCTGGTGATGTGGTGGCGGGTGACACGAAAAACTAGAAATTGCTCCTTGGGTCCTTTGCTGTCAGTCGTTCCGTCGATGAGTCTCTGTAGACGTGTGTTGTTTGACGTTACAAACTCCGCCATGGTTTACAGAAAAATCTCTCCTACAAAATTTACAATTTGCCATATACATATTTCCCTGGACTTCGCCAAGCCATGGGTTCTCGGTCTCCCATTCTGGTTTATATTTCTGTAAAAGTTTTTTTCTTTTACATGGTGGACTAGTAACAGTTGCCATCATGAGATACTCGCTGTAAAGTTAAACATCCCACCACTGTCAGCTAGCATCCAGCCTGGATGATCCAGGTAATGTAGCAACAACCAATGACAGAGAGCTCTCACTCTCACGTGTGCACGCACAGACACATCTCATGTACATATGTAACTTCACTCTTTAATTCAATAACTGTACATACCGCTACCTTGCACAGACATTACCAATTGCACATTTATAGATGCCTCTCTAATCTACATGTAGCCTATACGGGACAAACTGCGTTCTGTATGGGTTTAATACGGAACGCTGCTTTGATGTTTTAAATACGGGATGATTCCGTATTATACGGAACAGTTGGCAACCCTACCAGGCAGCAGAAGCGCAAAAGCAATATATGCAACACACAGGGGCGTCAAATTAAGGGGAGCGTCGGCGGCACTCCAAGGGGGCGCAACTGGGTTACAGTGAGGCACAGTGGCGAATTCTCAGGGCCAGCAAAGCCTTCTCTGCTGGCCTAACATGCCAAATAAATAAATATTTTTCATCCTTTCATTCTCAATCACCTTTTTGCCTATGTATTTTTAATCGCTTTCCACTCTTAATTAATTTACAAACAAATGGAGAAAAATGAAAAGTTTATCCAGTCAGAATTTATTCCTTGATGCTTACAAGCAATGTGTGACAACTGTTTCACAAATCGCATGCCCGAAGCCGAGCTTGTTAGCCGAAGCAGCGGGTGAGTCTGAGCTCCACCCCGTCAGGCCTTCAGAATTTCTACAGAATCCCTCAACAGTGCAAATGAATGAGCAACTAAAGTCAGATTGTCAGATTCATCAGCCAATCAGATTGATTTATTTGTTCTTGGTGGATGTGATCTTTAGGATATGTCCCAGTCGAGGCCTTCTAGCTGGCCTTGAGTGACGCAATCACGCTTTAAGTGATGTTCGTAATTTGAAAGAGAAGCGCGTAAGATCTTGCTAACGAGTCGGCTGTCCCTGCCACATCACCACTGAGAAAGATATCCTTATGGATATAAAAACAGGAGATGACTTACAGAGCGACTTACAGTGCACTTATTACAGGGACAATCAAACAAACATGTCGACACTCAGGGAAATATACAAAGTAAGTGATAAATATTCACTTTATTAAGTAATATCGATAAATGAGTTCGTTTCCACATTACATGATATTAAAGCTTGTTTAACAAACACCTGCAGAAACAGGTGTATAAAACTTTATAATCTCTTTTGATAATCGTACACCTGTAGCACAAATTCTAGCGCTGCAGCATTGTTTATCAGTTGGGTTGCTAGGAGACATCTCTAATGAGAGTCAAACCCCTGCTAAGCTAACGGGAGCAATGCAGTTTTGTTTCCTTACACGTCATCTTCCGAATATCGGAAAATAGAATGCATTTATGGTTGCAGATATCAAGTAGGAATATCCCTCATCCAACTTGAATGGAACGCAGCATAACCGTGTACCCTGACGAAACGAAATTTATTGCAAGCAACATTTAAATCGCAAATATAATTAGATAGATTTTTCCAAGTATTATAGACCTCCTTGGTAGATGCATATGAAAAATTATGATTTTTGAATGTCTGTTCGGGAGGCGTTCATTTCACAAACAGTTATGCTGCAGTTAAAATTAGGCTTGCTTGAGCATTAAGTATCGTTTCAAGTTCTGGCTTTCGTGTGTGTTTTTAAAATGTCAGTTAGTATTATTAGTTAGCTGCGACAGAGGGCAGTGGTAGCTCAGCGGTTAAGGCTCTGGGTTACTGATCAGAAGGTTGGGGGTTCAAGCCCCAGCACCGCCAAGATGCCACTGTTGGGCCCTTGAGCAAGGCCCTTAACCCTATCTGCTCCAGGGGCACTGTATCATGGCTGACCCTGCACTCTGACCCCAGCCTAGCTGGGATATGTGAAAAAGAAGAATTTCACCATATATGTGCAAATGTATAATGTGTGATAAATAAAGAAAATTATAATTATTAATTATTATACATATTGTATGATGCCCAAAGGCATAGGGTGTCTTATTTAATGTGAAACTGTGTTTTCTTAATGGCATGAATCACACTGAAGGCCTAGACTTTAAATGCACAGTCCGCCACTGGTGAGGCACTTACAATGGAAGTGAATGGGGCCAATCCGTAAATGTTGAAATACTCACTTCCAAAGTAGTTTCAAAAGTATACCGAAAAGATGTAAACAATATGCATGTTAAAATGATTTTAGTGTGATAAAATCGATAACTTACCTTTACTGTCTAAAGCTGTATCCAGTTTTACGTCATCGTTTCTATGATGACATAATGCCATAAATCCTAAAATGTTGATTTAAACAACTTTACATCTCAAATAAATAATACACAAGTTTTAAAATAATTAATATGAGTGCTTTTATGAAATTCTAAGCTTCACATTTCTGCATTTAATTTCTCCAAAAACTTGCCCCATTCACTTCCATTGAAAGTGCTTCACTGTAAACTCAATTTTTGCTTTTTTTAAAAGAAAAGGAGGGACGAGTCGAAATAAATTTTTTTGGTAATCAGCATTATTCTACAAATAGACCATCTCAAACCAATTTTAGTAAACCATCTTAGGCTGGTTCAAGCTGTTTTTTTTTTTTTTTTTTTTTTTTTTTCAGGAAAGGCATACATTTATTAAAAATAAAGTTGGGTTTAATTGGAGGCTTAATTCATTATTAAACCCTCTAGGAGAAGTTATATGAAATGTCCAAGAGAGAGTGGTGGCAGAGAGACTGAGAGAAATTTTTAACTAAATGATAACTACATCCATTATTTGACTGGCTTCAGAACCGCCCCTCCCAATCCTTCCATTCTTAAGTGTATATTCCACAACTATTTCCTCTTTTAATTATCCTCCAAAAGAAATTGGAGCACATCAGACACATCTCCACAAAGCCATCCCTGGCACGCTCTCAGAGTGGCCGCCAAGCGTAGGCACCGTCTGGCGAAGCTGATAGCAAGGCTCATGTACTGGCAGGGACAGACAGGGGCCGCCTGCAGCTCCACACAACAACAGGAGGATGATCTCTCAGCAAAGGGGTCCTCGTCTTCCTCCCCCTCACATGGGAGGCTTTGGCTTGCTCAGCCACATCACACTGTCTTCGACAGCAGATTAAGGCCTGTTCATACAAACCCGAGGCTAATTGGAGAGAAGCCATACTTGGCGGCATCTGCCATTCACCAGGGCAGTGCTTAAATGTCCTGGAACCATAACGTACTTTAAATGACTAATTTTCTGTATAAGAAACTGCTCAGATGGCTTTTTTAAATACTCATATCTGGGACTGCAAAGTCCTTTGGATATTGTCTTCATGTGTATTAAGGAGGCAAATAAATGGATACTTTGTGCTGCATTATGATGCCAATTTCTTATCGTAAACCGACAGTGTATTAATGTATTTACAATTTTCTTTATCTAAAACTAAGTCGGATGTTTGCATTAAAATGCTCCATGACATTGTTGGGCTTGGGGTTTGGGTAAGGGGTTAGACTTTATGGCTAGATTTAGGTTTGGCTTAGGGGTTAAATTTAGGACAGATCTTCATAACATTGTTCATTGGTTCATTGTACAAGCAAACAGTTTCTTACGATTTCACCATCTTGTACAATTTTTCATGAGACTGGGTTGGGAGAGGCAGACAGGAAAGTGGGGTAAAGAGTGGGAATAGGATTAGGACATGACCCAGACTATATTTGAACCTAGGTCCCTGTGAGTTAATAATATGATCTCATGGGAAGTCTGCATGTTGCTTCTAAATATTCCAGTACCCTGGCATCGGCCCCATCATGCCAAGTTACTGACAAGCGCCATCTCCAATCAGACATTTTTCAGTTTGCATCATCCCCTATTGAAACCCGGAAGTAATCATGTTTGCACAATGAGTGACGACCGCAATTCCAAGGTTCCTCTAATATTACACTTTTTACACCACTGACGATTAGGTTTAAGGACGATTTATACCTATGCAGTAGCCAAACGTGCACCTCTCCAAAAATGTAACAGCGCGTTGGAGTGATGCAGATGTCAAAAGCTGTCATTGTTCTGCTTTGTAACTAGAGAATGACAAAGAGATATCTTAGGTAGCATCACTGTCATGTGTATTTTGTTGATTCATGTCTTTTATTTTGAAATATTTAGTTCCTGTTTCCCTTGTCATGTGATTCCTGTTTTCCCTCCATGTTCATGTGTCATGTTTTCATTGGTTTATTGTTTAATTAGCTTGTTATGAGTTCTGTTTGTTCATTGGTTTATGTTCTCCCATGTCTTGTATTTAAGCCCTCATGTTTGCATTGTCTAGTTGGCAAGTATTGAATGTAACTTTGTAGCCATAGTCAAGCCATAGTCAAGCCATAGTCAAGCCATAGTCAAGCCATAGTCAAGCCATAGTCAAGCCATAGTCAAGCCATAGTCAAGCCATAGTCAAGCCATAGTCAAGCCATAGTCAAGCCATAGTCAAGCCCATGTTTTATGGTTCACATTTGTATTTAGGGATGTTGGTTATCACATTTGTAAATAAACTGCACTTGGGTTCTTCATCTTCATGTCATTGCCACTGCCAGCAATGTTACAATCACATTTTCTCCAAGATTATTTTAAGACCTATGCATCATGTCACATTTTAGTTGAACTCGGGAGCGTGGTTTTAATCAGGAACATCTGCTGTTTATTCTTATTGTTTCAGGAAGTTACAAGCAAAAACTCAAAAAGACACATCTGTTTACAATTTATACACTCTGTGCTTTTTTTCCTCTGGGCTTTTCATTTTATTTGTTGTATTCTACTTGAGAACTTTCTGATCTGTACAATGTTTTGACTGTATTTTTAACAGTATGATGTACAGTGAATAATCATATTAGATATGTTATGAAAACAGAACACTTCTAATTTGTCAGAAAATTAAAAAACACCTGTCAAGATTGGGTTTTATTGCCTGTATGCATTGTAAAGTCCATCTTTTAAGCTTTAAAACGTCACCCATTATGTGTTGGACAAGCGAGTAGCCTTGTTCTTAATTAATTTGATGTTTGTTTGTTTTTCAGCAAGGAGTGTCAAAAGTGTGCCAAAATATTATTATTCAAGCAATTCAAGAGTAAGCATACAGTAAATGCCTGATTTATTTTCTCTCTGCATGGCAGGCAACATGTTCATAAATAATATATATCTACATCTCAACATGTTCATAGTCTGATTAACTTGTTTTTAATACTACAATAATTTAAGAAATACATTTTAATACATGTGGGCCAAACCCCATTCTGAAGTAATCCTGCCCCCTTTTGGAGTTTTTCCACCCTCTTTTGGAGTTTCCGCCCCAGGGCTGCAGCAATACCTACTGGCAGAAACATCTCGGTTACGTATGTAACCTCGGTTCCCTGAGATAAAGGGAACGAGACATTTCATCACAAAGCTGACGCTATGGGAAGTGTCCTTCTACACGACCTAGTTGAAACCTTTCTACAATAACGGCAGTATTGGATATGGTGTTTAAGTCCCACCCTTTTAGGCACGAAGCTGTCTAGTATAAAAGAGGGCAAGCAAACACCATTCCTCAGAATTTTCTGAATGAGGGACAAAGAGTGCATCACTCACACCCTCAAAAAACCCTGAGTCTGTAGTGGGGCCAGCTTACGCAATGTCTCGTTCCCTTCATCGCATTCAGTACACTTGACTTTGCGTCACTAAGCTGACGTTATGGGGAACTGATTCCCATCACGCCGCACTACACGACTTAACCTTCCCATAGAGGAAACATGGCACCGCAGTCCTGAGGGATGGCAACCGACATGAGTATGCCGCAAGTGAATGACCCTCATGGTGAGCTAGGAGGGGAACACTCAGAATATATATGTGAACTATGGTCATATAGTATGAAATAACCCCTTCACAAACCCAGTCAGGAAGGAAGTTTACTGTATTTGTAATGAAAGTGCCTATGACATTTGGGAAATACAACGGTCTGAATGCAGGCGGTTGTGTAAAAAGACAGGGAGCCCGTACTTAAAAAGAGGGGCAGAAGTATATGTTTGGCAAATGAAAAAGCAAGCACTCTGGACAGAGATGACTTGCTATGAGAGAGACGTTACGTCTAGGTTTTAAAACCTTGCGAATGTGTTTTGAGAAAACCATCCTGCTGCAAAACATGTCTTTTAAGGACACACCATTTGTCCATGCCCATGAAGAAGCCACGCCTCTAGATGAGTGTACTTTCAAACCAATTGGGCAATTCACACCCTGTGACTCGTAAGCCAGGGTGATCACATCAACGATCCAGTGAGAAAGTCTCTGCTTGGAGCCGGACATTCTTTTCATGCGTCCTCCATAGCACACAAATAGCTGATCAGACAGTCTGAACTGACGGGTGCGCTCAACGAATGTGTGTAGCGCTCGCAAAGGGCATAACAAATGCAAGGACTGTTCCTTGTCCGAATTAAATGGAGGAGGGATAAAGGCTTGAAGTTTAACCACCTGCACTCTGAAGGGTGTGGTTATAACCTTTGGTACATAGCCTTTCCTGGGTTTGACAGTGGTTTTTGAAAGACCCGGACCAAACTCCAGACATGAACGTCAACTGACAGTGCTTGCATATCACCGACCCATTTTACTGAGGCCAAAGCCAGCAGTAATGCAGTCTTAAGAGAAAGCATATGGAATTCAACATAGTCCAGAGGCTCGGAGAGAGGCCCCACGAGCGCTTTTAGGACCAAAGTTAGGTCCCAAGTCGGGACTGTAGCTGGGCGAGGGGGATTTAGCCGACCCGCCCCCTTAAGGAATTTTATGATTAAATCATGTTTGCCTTAGAGGTGCTGGCTTCAGGTGCATGATACACAGATATAGTCACAACATAAACTTTGAGCATTGAAGGAGTGAGCCTTGCGTCCAATCGCTCTTAAAGAAATGTACGAATTTCAGGTATGGGGCAGTTCACTGGGTCTTTGTCATGTGAAAGGCACAGCTTGTGTGGATTTACCGGCAGTGACATTTGATGGCGCTGAGGCAGCAGGTGTGGGTTTTTTAGCTGGGCACTGGCCCGAGACAGAGCAGGAGCGATCCGGTTGTGATGAAGTACTGCTCCTTTTTGGCATAAAATGTCTTATAGCCTGAGTGTTGCCGGGTCGTGACTTAGCACTCAGCAAATCTGTCCACAGAGCCGCCGAAAAGTACCCTGAGTGAGGGCAGTCTGTCTTTCTGAGAGCTGTCTCTAAGTGGGTGTGGCCCAGTGAATGCAGCTCTCATGCTGATCTGATGGCAGAATGTGTCCCTCGCATAAGGAACACTTATGGAATGACATCTTTAACAAGACGCAAACACTTAAGCGGCACTTTTAGTTTTATATATATATATATATATTTGTATATATACACACACTCACACATACACACACATACACACTCACACACACACTGGCGGCCAAAAGTTTGGAGTGATGTACAGATTTTGCTCTTATGGAAAGAAATTGGTACTTTTATTCACCAAAGTGCCATTCAGCTGATCACAATGTATAGTCAAGACATTAATAACGTGAAGAATTACTATTACAATTTGAAAAAAAAAAAAAAAAATACATTCAGAACTTAAACTACTTCAAAGAGTTCTCATCAAAAAATCCTCCATGTGCAGCAATGACAGCTTTGCAGATCCTTGGCATTCTAGCTGTCAGTTTGTCCAGATACTCAGGTGACATTTCACCCCACGGTTCCTGTAGCACTTGCCATAGATGTGGCTGTCTTGTTGGGCACTTCTCAAGCACCTTACAGTCTAGCTGATCCCGCAAAATCTCAATGGGGTTAAGATCCATAACACTCTTTTCCAATTATGTGTTGTCCAATGTCTGTGTTTCTTTGCCCACTCTAACCTTTTCTTTTTCTTTTTCTGTTTCAAAAGTGGCTTTTTCTTTGCAATTCTTCCCATAAGGCCTGCACCCCTGAGTCTTCTCTTAACTGTTGTACATGAAACTGGTGTTGAGCGGGTAGAATTTAATGAAGCTGTCAGCTGAGGACATGTGAGGCGTCTATTTCTCAAACTAGAGAATCTGATGTACTTATCCTCTTGTTAAGCTGTACATCTGGCCTTCCACATTTCTTTCGGTCCTTGTTAGGGCCAGCTGTCCTTTGTCTTTGAAGACTGTAGTGTACACCTTTGTATGAAATCTTCAGTTTTTTTGGCAATTTCAAGCATTGTATAGCATTCATTCCTCAAAACAATGATTGACTGATAAGTTTCTAGAGAAAGTTTCTTTTTGCCATTTTTGACCTAATATTGACCATAAGACATGCCAGTCTATTGCATACTGTGGCAACTCAAAAACAAATTTCAATTTAGCATGATTACTCAAGGATAAGGTGTTGGAGTGATGGCTGCTGGAAATGGGGCCTGTCTAGATTTGATCAAAAATGAATTTTTTCAAATAGTGATGGTGCTATTTTTTACATCAGTAATGTCCTGACTATACTTTGTGATCAGTTGAATGCCACTTTGGTGAATTAAAGTACCAATTTCCTTCTGAAACAGCAAAATCTGTACATTATTCCAAACTTTTGGCCGCCAGTGTATATATACACACACAATATCAACAATAACTTATCTCCTGCCGAATCGCTGTGGGGAATCAGGATGCTGAAGTGGCCCATTCACCAGCTAAGCGTCAAGCGGAGAGGTGGAGTAAATGTTCATTAGCTTCCAAAATTGTCAAAAACTGTCCTCTTACACAGTTAGAATGTTGATGCAGTTAAACTAAAAAGATTTAAATCTGCTTCCACAGAGAGAAACTGGCTATGTGCTTGTCATTATATTCAGTTCACACAACCACTGCTCAACAAAATGAAATGCTGTCTGTTAAGCCAGTGGTGATGATTCTACTAGAACACTGAACTGGTTCAACTGTGTGTTCTTGTGTATGGGTTTCTCCTCTTTATGTATCTATTAAAGTCTCAGTCAGACAGTCTTTTTTTGTTTTTGTCCGCATTCAACAACGTTACACAAGTACAGTATGCCCTGTGTTTTATTCCATTTTTAAAGCAGCATGTTGCATTCAGCACTGTGTGACTTGAAGAGGTAAGGGTTAAAGTAATTTCCTCATCCCAATTATAGGCTATAAAGCTATATTTGTTCATTAATCTACTTTGTCTAATGCTGCTTGTCTGTTCAATCTTGTCTTACTTTGAATTAAGACAAATTTCCCTCTTGAAAGTAGAATAAACACAAAACCAACAGAGAATATAAAACTATTAATTTGCTTGTTAACATTGTGCTATCAGCATTTGGTCATTCTACAACTAGCACACCAGTCATATCATGTAAGTTAACTACCTACATAAACATCTGAACTTATAATAGTGTATAACAGAGCATCTCCTTATGGTTCTACACGTGTCTACAAACAACACTGAATGGCAGTGCCAACTAGGCAGCGCACCCTCATCCACTTTATTTAATTTCTGGCTACTAGCCGCAAGTTAGCCACTGTCGGCCAGGGGCCTTTGTAGATCAGTGATTAGATGGACCAATCAGACGTCTGCATTTTTCACTTTTCTTTGTGCAAAGGGCAAAATGGTATGTTTACCTATTTTAATAAAATGTCAGGAGTTAAAACTACATAGAATTATAGTCATTTCCAGGAATATCTTGTAACGTCTGTTGATGTTTCTGCTTGAGGACTTGCTATTGGCTGTTGTATTTGCATAATTAATTAGGTATGTCTGTGTAGGTTTTAGGGACTGTTTGTGGGTTTTATTAACTAACATTTAAAAGTAATTGGGGTTGTAGTTATGTTTTGAGTTCATCTTAATGTTTAATATGTCATTTTATGTTATGAAAAGGGGTTATTTATTTAGTTACCCTGGGTGAGATTAGTGTTGCTTTGATATAGATATGATCCTGTGTATCTTATTAGAAAATTAATTGTAATTTTTCAGTGTTTTCATTGTTGAATAATAGTGGTTTAAAACCTGCTATGATTGGTCCCGGAACTTTCTTCCTGGTAATACCTATGATAATTTAATTTTAATATTAGTGCCATAAGTACATATGTTAATGCTAGCTGAAACTCAGTTGTGGTGTGGGCCAGCAGTATATTATCAGTATAACACTAATGTATGTCCAGCACTCTTACAGAGTAATGGAGTTATGATTGTAATTTCACCAAAATACATTATAAGTTCACACTGAGTCAATTCTGTGTATTTCAAAAATTAAATGCAAGGGTAGATATTTAAAGTGTACTCAAGTATACTTGAAATAGTTCCATTTTAGCACAACCAAGTATACTTAACACATCTTTAGTTGCACCACAACACTGCTTTCGGCAAAATAAAGTGCATTGAGTACAAAATTAATTGTTCCAATTTAGCAGACTTTAAGTATACCAATTTATAGCCTGCCAGCAATACACTTTAGTATACCGAAGCACTCACGAATAAAGTGTGCTTAAGTATATTATTTTTTTTCACTAGGGATTTCTTTGTTTTGTACCTTTATTACCTTACATTACCAAAAAAACAAAAAAGACTTTTACTTTTGCTCTCAGTCTGTGTCCAACAGCAACTCTTTCCATTTCTCTCCCTGTGTCTCTCTCAACCAGAGACGAAGCAAAAGATCTTATGTGTTGGCTTTTTGTTCTCCAGGGGGAACCAAGAGAGAAAGCTTGGGCTTATTTTAAGAATTCTGCCCCATGTGGGGAGGAAAAGTCTTGTAGCGCTTTCAAGATTACTATTTGTAAGCCTGTGATGTGAGAGAACCATTCCTGTAGTGCAGAGCACATGTGGTAAAGTAATCGCCAACTAAGCCAGGGGGGAAAAAAAGCAAAAATAGGAGGGGACAGGGAAAAATTAGACTGAAAAATAATTCCTCACAAAAACAAGGGGAAGCAAGGGTGTCATATACTTTATGTTGTCAGGCTACCTGTTTAACATGCAAGGGGATGTTGAGCTGAACTTGAGAGTTGAACATTACTTTTCATTTTATTGCTTTGACATTTTGTCCTAAAAGTTATAAGACTAGTTTGGAATAACATGACTGTAGATGATGACAGAATTTTTAGTTTAAAGCAAATGGTCAGCAGAATGATCTGCTTGACTGAACTGACCATATTTAGACATCTGCTGATTTCTGCCCCAAAATTATTCTTTTACCTACAAAAATAATGTAGCTTAACTATCAAATATAAAAACTTTTTTCCTTTTCTTAAAAGTTACATTCAAAATCCACTACTTTCAAAAATGTGAGGGGGCTCATTCACAATAGTACCACACTATGGAAGAGATAAATATTTATAACTCGATGTCTGAGGATCAATATTTGGCATTTTTTTAAAAGAAATCTGACACATTAATAATGCTTGTGACTGTCAGCTCAAGCCATTGTCAGATAAAGAAACAAAGCTATTACTTCTCAATGGCAGAGTGGTTATCAAAGAACAGTGTGGCTTTTGATTTACAAAAGCTGTCTTTCTCCACAGTAAAATCAGCAAAGAGCACAAAACAATACACAAAACAAAGAATTGCTCCTCATCTTGATGAAAGGAGAGATGAGGGGAGTAAAGTTCAGCTTTGAAAAGAATAAAAAAAGGGCAACTCTCTTTGGCCTTTTGCCTGTCAGCTGAGGGGTCTGCTTACATGCCAAAGTCTACTGTCTTAGAGTTGAAAAAACCCATCACACAATACCACAAACACACACATGTGACCCACCTCAATACAGCCTATAAAGGCCTTGCATCAGAGCAGGTCTTCAGGCTATGGAAGCAAAAGAAGGCAACATATTGTCGGAGGTTATGTCAACACATTCCAGAACAATCAATAGTGTCAGAATCGCTTAGAGTACGCCTGAAACTGTGCACGGCAGGCAAAAGACAGACCAGATGTACTATAATGTGTACTGTGATGAAATCACTCACAAAGGTCCTGTGATGCCAGTGTTTAAAAATAAATAATTCAATGAAAATTTCCAGACCAAATGCTTGACAAAATGCCTGTCAATTTGCCTTTTTAAACAGAATGTGACACTTGTGTTTCCATATTTGATGGTGACATCAAAAATCAGCTATAGAAAAAAATTTCTGCCATATAGGGATTTCAGAAACCTGTGATGAAAAGTTCTCCTAACACATTTTGAAATAGGTGTGCAGTTTGTATGTAAAGGAGAAGAGAGAAAAACAGGCTGTAAAGTTAAGACACATACAAGTCTTAGAGTCTTAAATCATGTAAATTTCTACAGCGAATATAAATTGCTCTAGTTGAGCATACCCAACATAATTCATTAGTTAAAATTTTGTTTTTTATTTTATTTTACTTTATTTAAAAAAAAAAAAATCTGTAAAATGATTTTTAAAAATCTATATCAAATAATCACAAATTAAAATACATTATAAATGCAATTCAAACAAACCAATTGCTTGAATATACTTCTGCTATGTTCAAATCATTTTGATATCTTTTTTTTCTGGGGCTTAATGTCAGAAATGTGGTGTAAATGCCCGAAAAAAAAAAAGTTTCATTAAAAGGCGAAATTCTTGAAAAAATAAATGTTGGCAAAAGTAGTTCGGAAAAATATATTATTATTATTTCTTTAAAAAAATAAGCATGGAAAAGTTTTGATTTTAAAATATCATTAATATTTGTAACACTTTTGCCACCAAATCAAAGTCATTTTGTGTAATCAAAATTCAGGTAGCCATTTTGTTGTCATGTAAAAAAACATTAAAATAAATAAATAAATTAAAAAACAAAGAGGATTCCAGGTAAACCCTCATCTGTGTTTTCACATTTTGTTTAGGTCAGTTGGAGTTACCCTAAGAAAACTTTTTGATATTCATGACTCAAATTCATAATATTTGTAAAATAATAATAATAATAATAATAATAAAATATATATATATATATATATATATATATATATATATATATATATATATATATATAATTATGAAACCAACATGGAATCAAAGATAAAAACATTTTTAGAACTTGACATGTTTTAAACTATATTTTTTAGATATTTCTCAATTTTAGCATCACGGACAACCTTATTTGTCAACAACCGCACAATTCATTGGTCAAAAAAATGTGGGAACTGTACATCGTGGGGGAATTTAAATTTCCAAAATATCAGGAAGGGTTTGTTTAAGAGGTTATCTAAATGGGCCTTTGATCTGGATCAAACAAAAATTGTGTATTCTCTTAAAAATTTTTACATACCATTTTTTACCACACAGTGTGTCAAAAACAGAAAGGCCCATTAGAATGCCTCCTGATTCTTTTGTGACCTGTTGTGAAAAGAGCACAACACCAGGTCATGGGTGAACAAGGCTTGGTGTGCTAGTAAGGTGTATGAGGTGAGGGGAATTTGTATAGGTAAACTCTAGCATTGGTGAATAATGGGAGTGCGGCTATAGTTGTCTTTAGAGAAATGAATAATGGGAAAGGTCTGTGACGTTGCAAAAGGTAAACTCTAGTCTCTGTGACGTGCCTCTGGCAGCGGTGTGTATACATCTGTAGAAGAGTATAAAAGCACCACCAGGTCCTCTATGGCAATACGGCAGATTGGCGTAGACATCCTGCTCTGCAACCATGGGAAAGGTAGGCATTGGCCGTAATATTTAAAAAATATTTTGCATGGCATGTGCTACTCATTTGGCTAGAAACAACAACTTGATGACCACAGATCAAACTAAAGAAGTTCCTCAGAGGATATGAGTGTACAAACACATCTCACTTTATAAAAAGGACGTTGTCTTTCTATATAGCTCCTCTGTTTGCGAACAATTGCACATGTCATGAGTATAGATTACGCAACACACAAGCATTAAAAGCTGTGTAAGAACTGCATTCATATTAGATTAAACACATCAAACATTTTTGACATGACTACAGCAGGACGTCTCATCAGATCTGATCTATAGATCTTCAGGAACCTTCTTTGGAGGCTTAGCTAATGTGCTGCTCATGAAGTAGCTGTATATGATATTTCTCACTCTAACATACTGGTTAGAAAAGTAATCTTACTGAGACAAAAGTGTTTTCCAAGCTAAATGAGATCATAAATGAGGCATTAAAACATTTATCATCAATATCAAGCTTGCAACTTGATAAATTATGCAGGATATTAATTTGTCACTTAGTTTACATGGATTATTTCACCTTTATTTGCTAAGATCTTAACTAACCACTGAGCTTTTTGATTCTCTTTCTCTTGACAGATCATCTTTTACGAAGGCCGCAACTTCCAGGGGCGCTCTTACGAGTGCTCTGCAGACTGCTCTGACACCTACAGGCACTTCAACTGCTGCAACTCCATCAGGGTCATGGGGGGTCATTGGGTGGCCTACGAGAAGCCCAACTATATGGGGTATCAGTATGTCCTGGGCCGTGGGGAGTATCCTGACTTTCACCACTGGATGGGCTTCAACAGTTGTATCAGATCTTGTCAGATGTTCCCCCCAGTAAGTCAATCAAACTGATGGGTTTTATTCCACACAGTTCGACATCTTAAAAAAGCAATGTCAATCAATGAGCCCTTTGAAGTAATTTATAAATGCAGGGAAAAAAACAGGTTCACAGGTCCACCAGGAGATTTAGTTATTTGAAATGGAGCAAGACACACTCCGATGACTGCGCAGCTCATCTTAATTCCATTCATCTCTGTTTTTGGCAGTGGAAAAATCATCACACTGTCACTAGAGTTTGTTTAACCGAAATTACTAAACGTCTACTTGAAAATCTTTGAAAGTTGCACGTTTACAGCAGAAAGTCATGTTCAAAGGTTTCTAGTCTCAACAGCAACATCAAGAATTCAGAGCTTCAGTTTTGCCTCCCTAATGTTCTGACAACTTTTTTCACTCATGTCTTGACCATTGGTCTCTCAAATGTTCTGAATGATTGTCTCTATAATGTCCTGATTAGTGGTTTCTCTCAAGCCCTGACTCCTGTTTTTTATTTTTCACAACACAACAGTACAGAGGAGCCTACCGCATGAGAATCTACAACAGGCCTGAAATGTACGGACACATGATGGAGTTCACAGACGACTGCCCCAACGTCTACGACCGTTTCGGTCACCACGGCATCTACTCCTGTAATGTTATGGAGGGCTTCTGGACCTTCTATGAGCACCCTAACTACAGAGGGCGTCAGTATTTCCTGAGGCCCGGAGAGTACAGAGCCTGCGGGGACTGGGGTTGCATGAATCCCATGATTGGTTCCTTCAGAAGAATGAGGAGCAGTTTAATGTAAACAGAGTATTTTTTTATGACCATTAAAACTTTTAAACTGATTAAAATGGTTCTCTTTTTTCATTCTACTATCAATTTTTGGGTAGCAATGAAAGCAGAAAGAGCTTGCTCAGCTTGATAGTTGTTTTTAAAGTTAGGATTCACTGATCCACTGCCTAATAAACATGAAAATAAAGACTAAATCATTTCCAAGCCAAATCCAACTTTATATATTTTCTTGGTTAAAGGATTAATTTTAGTCTTATTCCAGAACATAAAAAAGATAAGACGAAGAAGAAAAAACCCAACAACTTTGTGCCCATTTGAGAGGATTGTGTCTCACATTCATAAATTCATATATAAACTTGAAATGCAAACTGCTTCATATTACCATTTGATCTTCATTTGCGTGATCTGCCCATTCACAGGATTTACATGTAAAGCCCTGGAGCAACTAAAAGCAGAGTTTGCAACTTTTTTTGTCAAGCACTGAAAACTGCAGTGGTGTTATTTTTGGTGAGAGAGTGAAAAAAAATAAAAGCTTGCAAAGACACAAAGGGGGGTGCACACTGCCAGATCTACAGTTGTGTGCACTCTATACAACACATTTTGCTGACAAGACAGAGTTTTGTGAGTCACACACAAAGCCCCAATTCATGCTGGCTCTATAAAGAGGTCCTGACCTCAGAAATGGCTTGGTCCGCTCAGAGAACAGTCACAATGGGCAAGGTAAGTGACCAAATTATATGGTATCTGTAAATTCAGTTATACAGAATTAGGTGTTAGGATATGCCACCCTATTACTTCTCCTCAAAATAAACACTGAATAAAGAATACAGAACAGATTTAGTACTTTCAAAGCCATGGTAATCGAGAAACTAAAACTCTGCAGGTTTGGGGGTGTAACATTTGTAATCACATGCACATATTTTAGCAATCATCTATGGTCAAAATAACTGATGAATTTCAGCTTTGGTTAATATAACTGATGAAAGTGGTGATAATTGAAATATAGTGGTCTACACTGTATTCTCTTCTGTAGGCATAATAATATGTTATAAGATATCATGGTGCCCATTTATCTCAATTAATTAATTTACATCATAGAAAATATTCATGTCAGTCCAACATTGATGTTTAAAGTCCAAAAAAAAAAAATGCTTTTAAACTAAAAGATAGTCCAGTTAAATTAATTTAGTATGTCTGAAATAAAATCTGTATTAGTGTATTTTAAGTATGTGTGCATGACAAAGAGAGAATACAGTATACTGTCATACTGAGGACAAACATTTCAACTGACAAGCCTTAAATCTTTTACTTTTAAAACACTAATATTCAAATGAACAAACCAGCTTTTCTGAATAATCTTCAAAAAGATTTCTAAAAACATTCTCCAGTAAAAAAGTACTGAAAAAGTAACCCTGCATCTGTTTTTTCATTCCTTCATTCTAACCATCCAACAGATTACTTTCTTTGAAGACAAAAACTTCCAGGGCCGTCAATATGACTGCACTGGAGACTGTGCTGACATGCAGTCCCACTTTTCTCGCTGCAACTCCATCCGTGTAGAGAGTGGATGCTGGGTGGCCTACGAGAAGCCCAGCTATGCTGGATACCAGTACATGCTGTTCAAGGGTGAATACCCTGATTTCCATCACTGGGCTGGCTTCAATGACTGCATTCGTTCCTGCCGCATGGTTCCTCCTGTGAGTTTTTGACTGTATAGTTGAGAAATTTTTATTTTTTTTATTTAGTTTTTTAGAGCGTGCATCATGATATAGTAAGGAGGTTAATAATCCCCAAATCCCAGCTATATTACTGGTCAGTGGGCAGTGGGCGGGATCACACAGGCCAAAACATAAACAGGAATTCCGGCCCAGAATGGAAAATTCAAAGTAGAATATACTGGCTGTAGCATTGTTATCGGAGAAGCCAGTATTTCAACTTAGCATGTT